>NC_069503.1:12282025-12344245 GCF_027579735.1 Bombina bombina | reverse complement strand
ACATTATTAGATTATATATTAATATCAGGCTGTGTAACATCTATATAAACTAGTGTGCATTGTAGTGTCCTGCTATACAGACGCTGAAGGGTTAATAATATAACATTATTAGATTATATATTAATATCAGGCTGTGTAACATCTATATAAACTAGTGTGCATTGTAGTGTCCTGCTATACAGACGCTGAAGGGTTAATAATATAACATTATTAGATTATATATTAATATCAGGCTGTGTAACATCTATATAAACTAGTGTGCATTGTAGTGTCCTGCTATACAGACGCTGAAGGGTTAATAATATAACATTATTAGATTATATATTAATATCAGGCTAACATCTATATAAACTAGTGTGCATTGTAGTGTCCTGCTATACAGACGCTGAAGGGTTAATAATATAACATTATTAGATTATATATTAATATCAGGCTATGTAACATCTATATAAACTAGTGTGCATTGTAGTGTCCTGCTATACAGATGCTGAAGGGTTAATAATATAACATTATTAGATTATATATTAATATCAGGCTGTGTAACATCTATATATAAACTAGTGTGCATTGTAGTGTCCTGCTATACAGATGCTGAAGGGTTAATAATATAACATTATTAGATTATATATTAATATCAGGCTGTGTAACATCTATATAAACTAGTGTGCATAGTAGTGTCCCGCTATACAGATGCTGAAGGGTTAATAATATAACATTATTAGATTATATATTAATATCAGGCTGTGTAACATCTATATAAACTAGTGTGCATTGTAGTGTCCTGCTATACAGATGCTGAAGGGTTAATAATATAACATTATTAGATTATATATTAATATCAGGCTATGTAACATCTATATAAACTAGTGTGCAGTGTAGTGTCCTGCTATACAGATGCTGAAGGGTTAATAATATAACATTATTAGATTATATATTAATATCAGGCTGTGTAACATCTATATATAAACTAGTGTGCATTGTGGTATCTATATGGCTCACATGAACTAGCAGGCTCCTGTTGTGAATAACTAATAAAGCATGTGAGGCTGTCTGTAGTGGCTTAGACACAGGGAGAGATTTAGAGGTGTAATTGTTATAAAGTCTATTAATATAACAGTTATCTATATGGCTCACATGAACTAGCAGGCTCCTGATGTGAATAACTAATAATTGCTATAAAGTCTATTAATATAACAGTTATCTATATGGCTCACATGAACTAGCAGGATCCTGTTGTGAATAACTAGCATATTAATATAACAATGATGAATGTGCACTGCTGGGGATGGGTAGTAAAGGTTTAGCTATCTTTTTAAACAAGAACAAGTTTAGTGTAGACTGTCTCTTTAACAAAGGTAAGCAAGAGAACAATATAGAAATGGATTTAGAATGTACTTGATCACCTGTATCTCTCCTGCCCCTTTAAGACATCAGTATTGTTACACAGGTGTAGTGATCAGAGGTCTAGTGTGGGTCACTAACGTGCCAGGGAACCACATGACAAGTAACTGCGGAACATGATGGCTAGTGTGTGTGCAGCGCAGTGATCTCTGGGAAATGTAGTGCTGCATGCTTTCACAAATTCATGTCACGCGAAACAAAAACTACAATTCCCAACGCGCTTCACGAACAATTTCCTATAATACATAGCGCGACCAAAGAACTACATTTCCCAGCACGCCCCTGTTTTACTCTGTCAGTCTGTTTCCCGTCCTGTATTCCCCACAGGCGCAGATTACCGTGCTCTGGGCGGGCAGCGGCGGAGACCACACTGCAGAAGATGTGTGAGCATGGCGGGAGGGGTGGCTCTCACCAAGGTAAGAGCAGCTGAATGACAGACCGTGACACCGGTATCACACCCCTCCCTTTCCTATAGAAGACACGCCTCCCGGTGACGATGATCCGTCTGATTGGTTCCTCGGTAATCATGTGAGATAATCAATGTTACAACAAGTACATTTGTGGGTCAGTGACCTTAAGTGTGGTGCTGTGTACTAGAGTTTGCTGTGTATGTTACATGACATGAGTAGGTTACATGACATGAGTAGGTTACATGCCATGAGTAGGTTACATGTGTGCTGTGTATGTTACATGTGTGCTGTGTATGTTACATGTGTGCTTTGTATGTTACATGTGTGCTGTGTATGTTACATGTTTGCTGTGTATGTTACATGACATGAGTAGGTTACATGACATGAGTAGGTTACATGCCATGAGTAGGTTACATGCCATGAGTAGGTTACATGTGTGCTGTGTATGTTACATGACATGAGTAGGTTACATGACATGAGTAGGTTACATGACATGAGTAGGTTACATGACATGAGTAGGTTACATGTGTGCTGTGTATGTTACATGACATGAGTAGGTTACATGACATGAGTAGGTTACATGACATGAGTAGGTTACATGACATGAGTAGGTTACATCACATGAGTAGGTTACATATGTGCTGTGTATGTTACATGACATGAGTAGGTTACATGACATGAGTAGGTTACATGCCATGAGTAGGTTACATGTGTGCTGTGTATGTTACATGACATGAGTAGGTTACATGACATGAGTAGGTTACATGACATGAGTAGGTTACATGCCATGAGTAGGTTACATGTGTGCTGTGTATGTTACATGACATGAGTAGGTTACATGACATGAGTAGGTTACATGACATGAGTAGGTTACATGTGTGCTGTGTATGTTACATGTTTGCTGTGTATGTTACATGACATGAGTAGGTTACATGACATGAGTAGGTTACATGACATGAGTAGGTTACATCACATGAGTAGGTTACATCACATGAGTAGGTTACATGTGTGCTGTGTATGTTACATGACATGAGTAGGTTACATGACATGAGTAGGTTACATGACATGAGTAGGTTACATCACATGAGTAGGTTACATGTGTGCTGTGTATGTTACATGTTTGCTGTGTATGTTACATGACATGAGTAGGTTACATGTGTGCTCTGTATGTTACATGTGTGCTGTGTATGTTACATGAGTATGTTACATGTGTGCTGTGTATGTTACATGAGTATGTTACATGTGTGCTGTGTATGTTACATGTGTGCTGTGTATGTTACATGAGTATGGTACATGTGTGCTGTGTATGTTACATGTGTGCTGTGTATGTTACATGTGTGCTGTGTATGTTACATGACATGAGTAGGTTACATGTGTGCTCTGTATGTTACATGTGTACTGTGTATGTTAAATGAGTATGTTACATATGTGCTGTGTATGTTACATGAGTATGTTACATGTGTGCTGTGTATGTTACATGAGTATGTTACATGTGTGCTGTGTATGTTACATGAGTATGTTACATGTGTGCTGTGTATGTTACATGAGTATGTTACATGTGTGCTGTGTATGTTAAATGAGTATGTTACATATGTGCTGTGTATGTTACATGAGTATGTTACATGTGTGCTGTGTATGTTACATGAGTATGTTACATGTGTGCTGTGTATGTTACATGAGTATGATACATGTGTGCTGTGTATGTTACATGCGTATGTTACATGTGTGCTGTGTATGTTACATGTGTGCTGTGTATGTTACATGACACGAGTATGTTACATGTGTGCTGTGTATTTTACATGACATGAGTAGGTTACATGTGTGCTCTGTATGTTACATGACATGAGTATGTTACATGTGTGCTGTGTATGTTACATGACACGAGTAGGTTACATGTGTGCTCTGTATGTTACATGACACAAATATATTACATGTGTGCTGTGTATGTTACATGTGTGCTGTGTATGTTACATGACATGAGTAGGTTACATGTGTGCTGTGTATGTTACATGTGTGCTGTGTATGTTACATGTGTGCTGTATATGTTACATGACATGAGTAGGTTACATGTGTGCTCTGTATGTTACATGTGTACTGTGTATGTTACATGAGTATGTTACATGTGTGCTGTGTATGTTACATGAGTATGTCACATGTGTGCTGTGTATGTAACATGAGTATGTTACATGTTTGCTGTGTAGGTGAGTAGGTTACATGTGTGCTCTGTATGTTACATGACACGAATATGTTACATGTGTGCTGTGTATGTTACATGAGCATGTTACATGTGTGCTATGTATGTTACATGAGTATGTTACATGTGTGTTGTGTATGTTACATGGCACGAGTATGTTACATATGTGCTGTGTATGTTACATGCATGCTGTGTATGTTACATGAGTATGTTACATGTGTGCTGTGTATGTTACATGACATGAATATGTTACATGTGTGCTGTGTATGGTACATGAGTATGGTACATGTGTGCTGCGTATGTTACATGAGTATGTTACATGTGTGCTGTGTATGTTACATGTGTGCTGTGTATGTTACATGACATGAGTATGTTACATGTATGCTGTGTATGTTACATGTGTGCTGTGTATGTTACATGACATGAATATGTTACATGTGTGCTGTGTATGTTACATGACATGAATATGTTACATGTGTGCTGTGTATGTTACATGAGTATGGTACATGTGTGCTGTGTATGTTACATGAGTGTTACATGTGTGCTGTTTATGTTACATGACATGAGTATGTTACATGTGTGCTGTGTATGTTACATGTATGCTGTGTATGTTATATGAGTATGTTACATATGTGCTTTGTATGTTACATGCATGCTGTGTATGTTACATGAGTATGTTACATGTGTGCTGTGTATGTTACATGACATGAGTATGGTACATGTGTGCTGTGTATGTTACATGAGTATGTTACATGTGTGCAGTGTATGTTACATGACATGAGTATGTTACATGTGTGCTGTGTATGCTACATGACATGAGTATGTTACATATGTGCTGTGTATGTTACATGTGTGCTGTGTATGTTACATGACATGAATATGTTACATGTGTGCTGTGTATGTTCCATGAGTATGGTACATGTGTGCTGTGTATGTTACATGAGTATGTTACATGTGTGCTGTTTATGTTACATGACACAAGTATGTTACATGTGTGCTGTGTATGTTACATGTATGCTGTGTATGTTACATGAGTATGTTACATGTGTGCTGTGTATGTTACATGAGTATGTTACATGTGTGCTGTGTATGTTACATGTGTGCTGTGTATGTTATATGTGTGCTGTGTATGTTACATGAGTGTGTTACATGTGTGCTGTGTATGTTACATGTGTGCTGTGTATGTTACATGACACAAGTATGTTACATGTATCCTGTGTATGTTACATGAGTATGTTACATGTGTGCTATGTATGTTACATGACATGAGTATGTTACATGTGTGCTGTGTATGTTCAATGAGTATGGTACATGTGTGCTGTGTATGTTACATGAGTATGTTACATGACACGAGTATGTTACATGTATGCGTATGTTACATGTGTGCTGTGTATGTTACGTGTGCTGTGTATGTTCCATGAGTATGTTACATGTGTGCTGTGTATGTTACATGAGTATGATGCATGTGTGCTGTGTATGTTACATGAGTATGTTACATGTGTGCTGTGTATGTTACATGAGTATGTTACATGTGTGCTGTTTATGTTACATGACATGAGTATGTTACATGTGTGCTGTGTAAGTTACATGTATGCTGTGTATGTTACATGACATGAATATGTTACATGTGTGCTGTGTATGTTACATGGCATGAATATGTTACATGTGTGCTGTGTATGTTCCATGAGTATGGTACATGTGTGCTGTGTATGTTACATGAGTATGTTACATGACACAAGTATGTTACATGTGTGCTGTGTATGTTACATGTATGCTGTGTATGTTACATATGTGCTGTGTATGTTACATGACATGAGTATGTTACATGTGTGCTGTGTATGTTACATGTGTGCTGTGTATGTTACATGTATGCTGTGTATGTTACATATGTGCTGTGTATGTTACATGACATGAGTATGTTACATGTGTGCTGTGTATGTTCCATGAGTATGGTACATGTGTGCTGTGTATGTTACATGAGTATGTTACATGACACGAGTATGCTACTTGTGTGCTGTGTATGTTACATGTATGCTGTGTATGTTACATATGTGCTGTGTATGTTACATGACATGAGTATGTTACATGTGTGCTGTGTATGTTCCATGAGTATGGTACATGTGTGCTGTGTATGTTACATGAGTATGTTACATGACACGAGTATGCTACTTGTGTGCTGTGTATGTTACATGTATGCTGTGTATGTTACATGTATGCTGTGTATGTTACATGACATGAGTATGTTACATGTTTGATGTGCATGTTACATGAGTATGATGCATATGTGCTGTGCATGTTACATGTGTATGACGCATGTGTGCTGTGTATGTTACATGTGTATGCTACATGTGTGCTGTGTATGTTACATGTGTAAGAAGATGCATGTGTGCTGTGTATGTTACATGTGTAAGAAGATGCATGTGTGCTGTGTATGTTACATGTGTAAGAAGATGCATGTGTGCTGTGTATGTTACATGAGTATGATGCATGTGTGCTGTGTATGTTACATGAGTATGATGCATGTGTGCTGTGTATGTTACATGTGTGCTGTGTATGTTACATGAGTAAGTTACATGAGTATGTTGCATGTGTGCTGTGTATGTTACATGAGTATGTTGCATGTGTGCTGTGTGTATGGTACATGTGTGCTGTGCATGTTACATGAGTATGGTACATGTGTGCTGTGTATGTTACATGTGTAAGATGCATGTGTGCTGTGTATGTTGCATGTGTGATGTGTGTATGGTACATGTGTGCTGTGTATGTTACATGAGTATGGTACATGTGTGCTGTGTATGTTTCATGTGTGCTGTGTATGTTGCGTGTGCGCTGTTTACAGATATATATATATATATATATATATATATATATATATATATATATATATATATATATATATATATATATATATATATATATATATACACCTCCTGTGCCGCAATGCACTACAAATATGGAGTAGAAGGACATGGGAGCAGTCACAGGGTCAAATCACTAATGTATATAGCAGACAAAGAGGTAACATTATTGTTATTTGTATGTTACTGGGCAGGGGTAAATCACTAATGTATATAGCAGACAAAGAGGTAACATTATTGTTATTTGTCTGTTACTGGGCAGGGGTAAATCACTAATGTATATAGCAGACAAAGAGGTAACATTATTGTTATTTGTCTGTTACTGGGCAGGGGCAAATCACTAATGTATATAGCAGACAAAGAGGTAACATTATTGTTATTTGTCTGTTACTGGGCAGACAAGGGGTAAATCACTAATGTATATAGCAGACAAAGAGGTAACATTATTGTTATTTGTCTGTTACTGGGCAGGGGTAAATCACTAATGTATATAGCAGACAAAGAGGTAACATTATTGTTATTTGTCTGTTACTGGGCAGGGGTAAATCACTAATGTATATAGCAGACAAGAGGTAACATTATTGTTATTTGTCTGTTACTGAGCAGACAAGGGGTAAATCACTAATGTATATAGCAGACAAAGAGGTAACATTATTGTTATTTGTCTGTTATTGGGCAGGGGTAAATCACTAATGTATATAGCAGACAAAGAGGTAACATTATTGTTATTTGTCTGTTACTGGGCAGGGGTAAATCACTAATGTATATAGCAGACAAAGAGGTAACATTATTGTTATTTGTATGTTACTGGGCAGGGGTAAATCACTAATGTATATAGCAGACAAAGAGGTAACATTATTGTTATTTGTCTGTTACTGGGCAGGGGTAAATCACTAATGTATATAGCAGACAAAGAGGTAACATTATTGTTATTTGTCTGTTACTGGGCAGGGGTAAATCACTAATGTATATAGCAGACAAAGAGGTAACATTATTGTTATTTGTCTGTTACTGGGCAGGGGTAAATCACTAATGTATATAGCAGACAAAGAGGTAACATTATTGTTATTTGTCTGTTACTGGGCAGGGGTAAATCACTAATGTATATAGCAGACAAAGAGGTAACATTATTGTTATTTGTCTGTTACTGGGAGGGGTAAATCACTAATGTATATAGCAGACAAAGAGGTAACAATATTGTTATTTGTCTGTTACTGGGCAGGGGTAAATCACTAATGTATATAGCAGACAAAGAGGTAACATTATTGTTATTTGTCTGTTACTGGGCAGGGGTAAATCACTGATGTATATAGCAGACAAAGAGGTAACAATATTGTTATTTGTCTGTTACTGGGCAGGGGTAAATCACTAATGTATATAGCAGACAAAGAGGTAACATTATTGTTATTTGTCTGTTACTGGGCAGACAAGGGGTAAATCACTAATGTATATAGCAGACAAAGAGGTAACATTATTGTTATTTGTCTGTTACTGGGCAGGGGTAAATCACTAATGTATATAGCAGACAAAGAGGTAACATTATTGTTATTTGTCTGTTACTGGGCAGGGGTAAATCACTAATGTATATAGCAGACAAAGAGGTAACATTATTGTTATTTGTCTGTTACTGGGCAGGGGTAAATCACTAATGTATATAGCAGACAAAGAGGTAACATTATTGTTATTTGTCTGTTACTGGGCAGGGGTAAATCACTAATGTATATAGCAGACAAAGAGGTAACATTATTGTTATTTGTCTGTTACTGGGCAGGGGTAAATCACTGATGTATATAGCAGATAAAGAGGTAACATTATTGTTATTTGTCTGTTACTGGGCAGGGGTAAATCACTAATGTATATAGCAGACAAAGAGGTAACATTATTGTTATTTGTCTGTTACTGGGCAGGGGTAAATCACTAATGTATATAGCAGACAAAGAGGTAACATTATTGTTATTTGTCTGTTACTGGGCAGGGGTAAATCACTAATGTATATAGCAGACAAAGAGGTAACATTATTGTTATTTGTCTGTTACTGGGCAGGGGTAAATCACTAATGTATACAGCAGACAAAGAGGTAACATTATTGTTATTTGTCTGTTACTGGGAGGGGTAAATCACTAATGTATATAGCAGATAAAGAGGTAACATTATTGTTATTTGTCTGTTACTGGGCAGGGGTAAATCACTAATGTATATAGCAGACAAAGAGGTAACATTATTGTTATTTGTCTGTTACTGGGCAGGGGTAAATCACTAATGTATATAGCAGACAAAGAGGTAACAATATTGTTATTTGTCTGTTACTGGGCAGGGGTAAATCACTAATGTATATAGCAGACAAAGAGGTAACATTATTGTTATTTGTCTGTTACTGGGCAGGGGTAAATCACTAATGTATATAGCAGACAAAGAGGTAACATTATTGTTATTTGTCTGTTACTGGGCAGGGGTAAATCACTAATGTATATAGCAGACAAAGAGGTAACATTATTGTTATTTGTCTGTTACTGGGCAGGGGCAAATCACTAATGTATATAGCAGACAAAGAGGTAACATTATTGTTATTTGTCTGTTACTGGGCAGGGGTAAATCACTAATGTATATAGCAGACAAAGAGGTAACATTATTGTTATTTGTCTGTTACTGGGCAGGGGTAAATCACTAATGTATATTACAGACAAAGAGGTAACAATATTGTTATTTGTCTGTTACTGGGCAGGGGTAAATCACTAATGTATATAGCAGACAAAGAGGTAACATTGTTATTTGTCTGTTACTGGGCAGGGGTAAATCACTAATGTATATAGCAGATAAAGAGGTAACATTATTGTTATTTGTCTGTTACTGGGCAGGGGTAAATCACTAATGTATATAGCAGACAAGAGGTAACATTATTGTTATTTGCCTGTTACTGGGCAGGGGTAAATCACTAATGTATATAGCAGACAAAGAGGTAAAATTATTGTTATTTGTCTGTTACTGGGCAGGGGTAAATCACTAATGTATATAGCAGATAAAGAGGTAACATTATTGTTATTTGTCTGTTACTGGGCAGGGGTAAATCACTAATGTATATAGCAGACAAAGAGGTAACATTATTGTTATTTGCCTGTTACTGGGCAGGGGTAAATCACTAATGTATATAGCAGACAAAGAGGTAACATTATTGTTATTTGTCTGTTACTGGGCAGGGGTAAATCACTAATGTATATAGCAGACAAAGAGGTAACATTATTGTTATTTGTCTGTTACTGGGCAGGGGTAAATCACTAATGTATATAGCAGACAAAGAGGTAACATTATTGTTATTTGTCTGTTACTGGGCAGGGGTAAATCACTAATGTATATAGCAGATAAAGAGGTAACATTATTGTTATTTGTCTGTTACTGGGCAGGGGTAAATCACTAATGTATATAGCAGACAAAGAGGTAACATTATTGTTATTTGTCTGTTACTGGGCAGGGGTAAATCACTAATGTATATAGCAGACAAAGAGGTAACATTATTGTTATTTGCCTGTTACTGGGCAGGGGTAAATCACTAATGTATATAGCAGACAAAGAGGTAACATTATTGTTATTTGTCTGTTACTGGGCAGGGGTAAATCACTAATGTATATAGCAGACAAAGAGGTAACATTATTGTTATTTGTCTGTTACTGGGCAGGGGTAAATCACTAATGTATATAGCAGACAAAGAGGTAACATTATTGTTATTTGTCTGTTACTGGGCAGGGGTAAATCACTAATGTATATAGCAGATAAAGAGGTAACATTATTGTTATTTGTCTGTTACTGGGCAGGGGTAAATCACTAATGTATATAGCAGACAAAGAGGTAACATTATTGTTATTTGTATGTTACTGGGCAGGGGTAAATCACTAATGTATATAGCAGACAAAGAGGTAACATTATTGTTATTTGTCTGTTACTGGGCAGGGGTAAATCACTAATGTATATAGCAGACAAAGAGGTAACATTATTGTTATTTGCCTGTTACTGGGCAGGGGTAAATCACTAATGTATATAGCAGACAAAGAGGTAACATTATTGTTATTTGTCTGTTACTGGGCAGGGGTAAATCACTAATGTATATAGCAGACAAAGAGGTAACATTATTGTTATTTCTTCTGTTAAGTGTGATCAGTCCACGGGTCATCATTACTTCTGGGATATTAACTCCTCCCCAACAGGAAGTGCAAGAGGATTCACCCAGCAGAGCTGCATATAGCTCCTCCCCTCTACGTCACTCCCAGTCATTCTCTTGCACCCAACGACTAGATAGGAGGTGTGAGAGGGCTATGGTGATTATACTTAGTTTTATATCTTCAATCAAAAGTTTGTTATTTTAAAATAGCACCGGAGTGTGTTATTACCTCTCTGGCAGAGTTTGAAGAAGAATCTACCAGAGTTTTTGCTATGATTTTAGCCGGAGTAGTTAAGATCATATTGCTGTTTCTCGGCCATCTGAGGAGAGGTAATCTTCAGATCAGGGGACAGCGGGCAGATGAATCTGCATAGAGGTATGTAGCAGCTTTTATTTTCTGACAATGGAATTGATGAGAAAATCCTGCCATACCGATATAATGTCATGTATGTATACTTTACACTTCAGAGAATTACACTGTAAGAAGTACATAAAGCTGTTTAATAACTAGAAATTATGTTTAACGTTTTTGCTGGAATGTAAAATCGTTTTCATTTGCTGAGGTACTGAGTGAATAAATGTTTGGGCACCATTTTTCCACTTGGCAGTTGCTTAAATCTGTTTTTTTCTGTCAGTTTCTGTTCTCCCTCACTGCTGTGTGTGAGGGGGAGGGGCGGTTTTGGCGCCTTTTCTATGCATCAGTTATTTCAGTCAGCAGCTCATTGTATTTCCTGCATGATCCGGTTCATCTCTACAGAACTCAGGGGTCTTCAAACTTATTTTGAGGGAGGTAATTTCTCTCAGCAGAGCTGTGAGAATTATAGTTGACTGTGATAAAAAAATGTTTATTCTGTAATTGTTTCCTGCTTTCAGAATTTGTTATCTTTGCTATTGGGATAAACCTTTGCTAAAGTTGTGTTGTTTACAAGGATTGAGGCTATAACTGTTTCAATTTAATAATTTTCAACTGTCATAGATTTTCTGTGCTTCTTAAAGGCACAGTACGTTTTTAATTGAATTGTATCAAGTTGCAAGTTTATTTGCTAGTGTGTTAAACATGTCTGATTCAGAGGATGATAGTGTCATTTGTTGCAATGCCAAAGTGGAGCCCAATAGAAATTTATGTACTAACTGTATTGATGCTACTTTAAATAAAAGTCAATCTGTACAAATTGAACAAATTTCACCAAACAACGAGGGGAGAGTTATGCCGACTAACTCGCCTCACGTGCCAGTACCTGCATCTCCCGCTCGGGAGGTGCGTGATATTGTAGCGCCGAGTACATCTGACCGGCCATTACAAATCACATTACAGGATATGGCTACTGTTATGACTGAAGTTTTGGCTAAATTACCAGAACTAAGAGGTAAGCGTGATCACTCTGGGGTGAGAACAGAGTGCGCTGATAATATTAGGGCCATGTCAGACACTGCGTCACAGGTTGCAGAACATGAGGACGGAGAACTTCATTCTGTGGGTGACGGTTCTGATCCAAACAGACTGGATTCAGATATTTCAAATTTTAAATTTAAACTGGAAAACCTCCGTGTATTACTAGGGGAGGTGTTAGCGGCTCTGAATGATTGTAACACAGTTGCAATACCAGAGAAAATGTGTAGGTTGGATAAATATTTTGCGGTACCGACGAGTACTGAGGTTTTTCCTATACCTAAGAGAATTACTGAAATTGTTACTAAGGAGTGGGATAGACCCGGTGTGCCGTTCTCACCCCCTCCGATATTTAGAAAAATGTTTCCAATAGACGCCACCACACGGGACTTATGGCAAACGGTCCCTAAGGTGGAGGGAGCAGTTTCTACTTTAGCTAAGCGTACCACTATCCCGGTGGAGGATAGCTGTGCCTTTTCAGATCCAATGGATAAAAAATTAGAGGGTTACCTTAAGAAAATGTTTGTTCAACAAGGTTTTATATTGCAACCCCTTGCATGCATTGCGCCGATCACGGCTGCAGCGGCGTTCTGGATTGAGTCTCTGGAAGAGAACATTAGTTCAGCTACTCTGGACGACATTACGGACAGGCTTAGAGTCCTTAAACTAGCTAATTCATTCATTTCGGAGGCCGTAGTACATCTAACTAAACTTACGGCGAAGAATTCAGGATTCGCCATTCAGGCACCCAGGGCGCTGTGGCTAAAATCCTGGTCAGCTGATGTTACTTCTAAGTCTAAATTGCTTAATATACCTTTCAAAGGGCAGACCTTATTCGGGCCCGGGTTGAAAGAGATTATCGCTGACATTACAGGAGGTAAAGGCCATGCCCTGCCTCAGGACAAAGCCAAAACTAAGACTAGACAGTCTAATTTTCGTTCCTTTCGTAATTTCAAAGCAGGAGCAGCATCAACTTCCTCTGCACCAAAACAGGAAGGAGCTGTTGCTCGCTACAGACAAGGCTGGAAACCTAACCAGTCCTGGAACAAGGGCAAGCAGACCAGGAAACCTACTGCTGCCCCTAAAACGTCATGAATTGAGGGCCCCCGATCCGGGATCGGATCTAGTGGGGGGCAGGCTTTCTCTCTTCGCCCAGGCTTGGGCAAGAGATGTCCAGGATCCCTGGGCGCTAGAAATAATATCTCAGGGATACCTTCTGGACTTCAAATCCTCTCCTCCAAGAGAGAGATTTCATCTGTCAAGGTTGTCAACAATCCAGACAAAGAAAGAGGCGTTTCTACGCTGCGTACAAGAGCTCTTGTTAATGGGAGTAATCCACCCAGTTCCACGATCGGAACAGGGACAGGGGTTTTACTCAAATCTGTTTGTGGTTCCCAAAAAAGAGGGAACTTTCAGACCAATCCTGGACTTAAAGATCCTAAACAAGTTCCTAAGAGTTCCATCGTTCAAGATGGAGACTATTCGGACAATTTTACCTATGATCCAAGAGGGTCAGTACATGACCACTGTAGATTTAAAAGATGCTTACCTTCACATACCGATTCACAAAGATCATTACCGGTACCTAAGGTTTGCCTTCCTAGACAGGCATTACCAGTTTGTGGCTCTTCCATTCGGATTGGCTACAGCTCCAAGAATCTTCACAAAGGTTCTGGGTGCTCTTCTGGCGGTACTAAGACCGCGGGGAATCTCGGTAGCTCCATACCTAGACGACATTCTGATTCAAGCTTCAAGCTTTCAAACTGCCAAATCTCATACAGAGTTAGTCCTGGCATTTCTAAGGTCACATGGATGGAAGGTGAACGAAAAGAAAAGTTCACTCGTTCCACTCACAAGAGTTCCCTTCCTGGGGACTCTTATAGATTCTGTAAAAATGAAGATTTACCTGACAGAGGACAGGTTAACAAGACTTCAAAGTGCTTGCCGCACCCTTCATTCCATTCAACACCCGTCAGTGGCTCAATGCATGGAGGTAATCGGCTTAATGGTGGCGGCAATGGACATAGTACCCTTTGCACGCCTACACCTCAGACCACTGCAACTGTGCATGCTAAGTCAGTGGAATGGGGATTACTCAGACTTATCCCCTTCTCTGAATCTGGATCAAGAGACCAGAAATTCTCTTCTTTGGTGGCTTTCTCGGCCACATCTGTCCAGGGGGATGCCATTCAGCAGACCAGACTGGACAATTGTAACAACAGACGCCAGCCTTCTAGGTTGGGGTGCCGTCTGGAATTCTCTGAAAGCTCAGGGACAATGGAGTCAGGAGGAGAGTCTCCTGCCAATAAACATTCTGGAATTGAGAGCAGTTCTCAATGCCCTCCTGGCTTGGCCCCAGTTGACAACGCGGGGTTTCATCAGGTTTCAGTCGGACAACATCACGACTGTAGCTTACATCAACCATCAGGGAGGGACACGAAGCTCCCTAGCTATGATGGAAGTATCAAAGATAATTCGCTGGGCAGAGTCTCACTCTTGCCACCTGTCAGCAATCCACATCCCGGGAGTGGAGAACTGGGAGGCGGATTTCTTAAGTCGTCAGACTTTTCATCCGGGGGAGTGGGAACTTCATCCGGAGGTCTTTGCCCAAATACTTCGACGTTGGGGCAAACCGGAGATAGATCTCATGGCGTCTCGACAGAACGCCAAGCTTCCTCGTTACGGGTCCAGATCCAGGGATTCAGAAGCAGTCCTGATAGATGCCCTGACAGCACCTTGGGACTTCAGGATGGCTTACGTGTTTCCACCCTTCCCGATGCTTCCTCGATTGATTGCCAGAATCAAACAAGAGAGAGCATCAGTGATTCTAATAGCACCTGCGTGGCCACGCAGGACTTGGTATGCAGATCTGGTGGACATGTCATCCTGTCCACCTTGGTCTCTACCTCTGAAACAGGACCTTCTGATTCAGGGTCCCTTCAAACATCAAAGTCTAACTTCTCTGAAGCTGACTGCTTGGAAATTGAACGCTTGATTTTATCAAGACGTGGGTTTTCTGAGTCAGTTATTGATACCTTAATACAGGTTAGGAAACCTGTTACCAGAAAGATTTACCATAAGATATGGCGTAAATACCTATATTGGTGTGAATCCAAAGGTTACTCTTGGAGTAAGGTTAGGATTCCTAGGATATTGTCTTTTCTACAAGAAGGTTTAGAAAAGGGTTTTATCCGCTAGTTCATTAAAGGACAGATCTCAGCTCTGTCCATTCTGTTACACAAACGTCTGTCAGAAATTCCTGACGTCCAGGCTTTTTGTCAGGCTTTGGCCAGGATTAAGCCTGTGTTTAAAACGGTTGCTCCACCATGGAGTTTAAACCTTGTTCTTAATGTTTTTCAGGGCGTTCCGTTTGAACCCCTTCATTCCATTGATATAAAGTTGTTATCTTGGAAAGTTCTATTTTTAATGGCTATTTCCTCGGCTCGAAGAGTCTCTGAGTTATCAGCCTTACATTGTGTTTCTCCTTATTTGATTTTTCATTCGGATAAGGTAGTTCTGCGTACTAAACCTGGGTTCTTACCTAAGGTAGTTACTAACAGGAATATCAATCAAGAGATTGTTGTTCCTTCTTTATGCCCAAATCCTTCTTCGAAGAAGGAACGTCTACTGCACAACCTGGATGTAGTCCTTGCTCTTAAATTTTACTTACAGGCAACTAAGGAATTTCGACAAACGTCTTCTCTGTTTGTCGTTTACTCTGGGCAGAGGAGAGGTCAAAAAGCTTCTGCTACCTCTCTTTCTTTTTGGCTTCGTAGCATAATTCGTTTAGCTTATGAGACTGCTGGACAGCAGCCTCCTGAAAGGATTACAGCTCATTCCACTAGAGCTGTGGCTTCTACTTGGGCCTTTAAGAATGAGGCCTCTGTTGAACAGATTTCCAAGGCTGCAACTTGGTCTTCGCTTCATACTTTTTCCAAATATTACAAATTTGACACTTTTGCTTCATCGGAGGCTATTTTTGGGAGAAAGGTTCTTCAGGCAGTGGTTCCTTCTGTATAAAGAGCCTGCCTATCCCTCCCGTCATCCGTGTACTTTTGCTTTGGTATAGGTATCCCAGAAGTAATGATGACCCGTGGACTGATCACACTTAACAGAAGAAAACATAATTTATGCTTACCTGATAAATTCCTTTCTTCTGTAGTGTGATCAGTCCACGGCCCGCCCTGTTTTAAGGCAGGTAATATTTTTTAATTTATACTCCAGTCACCACTTCACCCTTGGCTTTTCCTTTCTCGTTGGTCCTTGGTCGAATGACTGGGAGTGACGTAGAGGGGAGGAGCTATATGCAGCTCTGCTGGGTGAATCCTCTTGCACTTCCTGTTGGGGAGGAGTTAATATCCCAGAAGTAATGATGACCCGTGGACTGATCACACTACAGAAGAAAGGAATTTATCAGGTAAGCATAAATTATGTTTTGTCTGTTACTGGGCAGGGGTAAATCACTAATGTATATAGCAGACAAAGAGGTAACATTATTGTTATTTGTCTGTTACTGGGCAGGGGTAAATCACTAATGTATATAGCAGACAAAGAGGTAACATTATTGTTATTTGTCTGTTACTGGGCAGACAAGGGGTAAATCACTAATGTATATAGCAGACAAAGAGGTAACATTATTGTTATTTGTATGTTACTGGGCAGGGGTAATATAATTAGGGTTAATATAGTTAATATAGGTGGCGGCGGTGTAGGGGGGTCAGATTAGGGGTTAATATATTTAATATAGGTGGCGGCTGTGTAGGGGGATTAGATTAGGGGGTAATACATTTATTATAGGTGGCGGCGGTATAGGGGGATTTAGATTACAGGCAAAAGAGCTGATTACTTTGTGACAATGCCCCGCAAAAAGCCCTTTTAAGGGCTGGTAAAGGAGCTGATTACTTTGGGGCAATGCCCCGCAAAAGGCCCTTTTAAGGGCTGGTAATAGAGCTGGTTACTTTGGGGCAATGCCACGCAAAAAGCCCTTTTCAGAGCTATTTTTAATTTAGTTTAGGGTAGGGACATTTTAGTATTTTAGGGGGTAATACATTTATTATAGGTGGCGGTGGTGTAGAGGGATTAGATTAGGGGTTAATACATTTATTATAGGTGGCGGCGGTGTAGGGGGATTAGATTAGGGGGTTAATACATTTATTATAAATGGCGGCGGTGTAGGGGGATTAGATTAGGGGGTAATATAGTTAAAATAGGTGGCGACGGGGTAGGGGGCTCACATTAGGGGGTAATAATGTTAATATAGATGGCGGCGGTGTAGGGGGATTAGATTAGGGGGTTAATACATTTATTATAAATGGCGGCGGTGTAGGGGGATTAGATTAGGGGGTAATATAGTTAAAATAGGTGGCGACGGGGTAGGGGGCTCACATTAGGGGGTAATAATGTTAATATAGATGGCGGCGGTGTAGGGGGATTACATTAGGGGTTAATAATTTTAATGTAGGTGGCGACGTTGTAGGGGGCTCACATTAGGGGGTTAGACATTTAATGTAGGTGGCGGCGAGGTCCGGGAGTGGCGGTTTAGGGGTTAAACACTTTATTAGGGATTGCGGCGGGGGATCGCGGTTGACAGGTAGATAGACATTGCGCATGCGTTAGGTTTTATTTAGCAGCTAGTTTAGGGAGTTACGGGGCTCCGATACTCAGTGTAAGGCTTACTACGCCTGCAATTTGTGGTGAGGTGAAAATGGAGTAAGATTTCTCCATTTTCGCCACGTAAGTCCTTACGCTGTATATTGGATACCAAACTGCGCTGGTTTGGTATACCTGTCTATGGGCCAAAAAACTACGGCCGAAGGCAGAAATATACGCGCGTAACTTCTAGGTTACGCTGTATATGTGATACCAAACCAGCACAAATTTTGGCGTCGCCGGCTTTTGCGGGCGACGATTTATATCGGATCGGGCCCAAGATGCTTACATTTACTTACACCAGGAATACTCGGGTTGCACTCGTATTATCAGTTAAAGGTAAAGTGTCTTTTGCAGTCAAGTGGATGAAATTATGTAGAAGCATATTTATGCAATATTCATATTTAATAAAGTGTTTAACAGTGTTTGTACCTCCTCATTCTGCCCGCTCTCGCTCTGCGGTCTCTCTCTCTCTCTCTGCGCTCTCTCTCTCTCTCTCTCTCTGAGCTCTCTCTCTGCGCTCTCTCTCTCTCTGAGCTCTCTCTTTGCGCTCTCTCTCTCTGCGCTCTCTCTCTCTCTGTGCTCTCTCTCTCTGAGCTCTCTCTTTGCGCTCTCTCTCTCTCTCTCTCTCTCTCTCTCTCTCTCTCTCTCTGCGCTCTCTCTCTCTGTGCTCTCTCTCTCTGTGCTCTCTCTCTGTGCTCTCTCTCTGTGCTCTCTCTCTGTGCTCTCTCTCTGTGCTCTCTCTCTCTCTGTGCTCTCTCTCTCTCTGTGCTCTCTCTCTCTCTGTGCTCTCTCTCTCTCTGTGCGCTCTCTCTCTCTCTGTGCTCTCTCTCTCTCTCTGCGCTCTCTCTCTCTCTGCGCTCTCTCTCTCTCTCTGCGCTCTCTCTCTCTGCGCTCTCTCTCTCTCTCTGCGCTCTCTCTCTCTCTGCGCTCTCTCTCTCTCTGTGCTCTCTCTCTCTCTGCGCTCTCTCTCTCTCTGCGCTCTCTCTCTCTCTGTGCTCTCTCTCTCTCTGTGCTCTCTCTCTCTCTCTGTGCGCTCTCTCTCTCTCTGCGCTCTCTCTCTCTCTGCGCTCTCTCTCTCTGCGCTCTCTCTCTCTCTGCGCTCTCTCTCTCTCTGCGCTCTCTCTCTCTCTGCGCTCTCTCTCTCTCTGTGCTCTCTCTCTCTCTGTGCTCTCTCTCTCTCTGTGCGCTCTCTCTCTCTCTGTGCGCTCTCTCTCTCTCTGTGCGCTCTCTCTCTCTCTGTGCTCTCTCTCTCTCTCTGTGCTCTCTCTCTCTCTGTGCGCTCTCTCTCTCTCTGTGCGCTCTCTCTCTCTCTGTGCGCTCTCTCTCTCTCTGTGCGCTCTCTCTCTCTCTGTGCTCTCTCTCTCTCTGTGCGCTCTCTCTCTCTCTGTGCTCTCTCTCTCTCTCTGTGCGCTCTCTCTCTCTCTGTGCTCTCTCTCTCTCTCTGTGCTCTCTCTCTCTCTGTGCGCTCTCTCTCTCTCTGTGCGCTCTCTCTCTCTCTGTGCGCTCTCTCTCTCTCTGTGCGCTCTCTCTCTCTCTGTGCGCTCTCTCTCTCTCTGTGCGCTCTCTCTCTCTCTGTGCTCTCTCTCTCTCTCTGTGCTCTCTCTCTCTCTGTGCTCTCTCTCTGTGCTCTCTCTCTCTCTGTGCTCTCTCTCTCTCTCTGCGCTCTCTCTCTTTCTCTGCGCTCTCTCTCTCTCTGTGCTCTCTCTCTCTCTGCGCTCTCTCTCTCTCTGCGCTCTCTCTCTCTCTGCGCTCTCTCTCTCTCTCTGCGCTCTCTCTCTCTCTGCGCTCTCTCTCTCTCTCTGTGCTCTCTCTCTGTGCTCTCTCTCTCTCTGTGCTCTCTCTCTCTCTGCGCTCTCTCTCTCTGCGCTCTCTCTCTCTGCGCTCTCTCTCTCTCTCTGCGCTCTCTCTCTCTCTCTGCGCTCTCTCTCTCTCTGTGTTCTCTCTCTCTCTGTGTTCTCTCTCTCTGCGCTCTTTTCTCTCTCTCTCTTTCTATTCTCTCTCGCTCTCTCTCTATCGCTCTCTCTTTTCTCTCTCTCTGCACTCTCTTTCTTTTCTCTCTCCGCTCGCTCTTTCCGCTCACTCTCTTCGCTCTCTCTCTATGCTGCTCACCTCTCTCTTTGCTCACAAGCTGCCGCCCAAACCTGGCAGAGGCGCATCCTTTTATACATGTCCAGCACCGCAGTATGCCGGGAACTAGCTGCAGATATTACATGTCATGGCACTGAGATGGATATAAAACCTATACCAGCGACTCTTGCACATTTATAATAAGAAATTAAATTGATTAATAATTCTGGATATAAAAAAAGTGTGATATAAAATGACAATCCTGTTAAAAACGGAAATTCTGGTCACTCTAGTTTAATCCCATGTGATGGCTCGTGGACTCTCACCATCATAAAGAAATTGCTTTATCAGGTAAGAATACATTGCACGCTCGTGTAAATCGTGATAGTTTTGTTTTTACCGTTGGGTCCCTTTGGATCATTATTTAATGGGAACATAACTGGTTGTGTATCATTACGTAGTGATAATATTCAGTAGTGCACAGCCAGCTGGCAGAGATGCCGGGCACCAGCGCTGAGCAGATGGACACACAGCTGAGTCCCTGAACGTTCCAGGAAAGCTTTGTAATCATAAGTAGCTTGTGGCTGGCACATAGAGTCCAGCACCTCTGTACACACTGCTAGCTCACATGGGACATGAAAATAAACATCTTGTTATTGCCAGTGTGTGTGCTCCCAAAATAGTGCCCCACAAAGGCAAAGTGACTGAGACCAGTTCTGGTGTCTGTGAGGCAAGGGAGCGTCTACACCACAATATCTGTGTGACCACAAAGCTAAATATCAAGGCGCAGAAGTACTGATGTGCAGTATGTCAGTGGTACACATGGGCACCGGTACAGGTGTGCAGTATGTCAGTGGTACACATGGGCACCGGTACAGGTGTGCAGTATATCAGTGGTACACATGGGCACCGGTACAGGTGTGCAGTATATCAGTGGTACACATGGGCACCAGTACAGGTGTGCAGTATATCAGTGGTACACATGGGCACCAGTACAGGTGTGCAGTATATCAGTGGTACACATGAGCACCGGTACAGGTGTGCAGTATGTCAGTGGTACACATGGGCACAAGTACAAGTGTGCAGTATTTCAGTGGTACACATGGGCACCGGTACAGGTGTGCAGTATTTCAGTGGTACACATGGGCACCGGTACAGGTGTGCAGTATTTCAGTGGTACACATGGGCACAAGTACAGGTGTGCAGTATTTCAGTGGTACACATGGGCACCAGTACAGGTGTGCAGTATGTCAGTGGTACACATGGGCACCAGTACAGGTGTGCAGTATGTCAGTGGTACACATGGGCACCAGTACAGGTGCACAGTATGTCAGTGGTACACATGGGCACCGGTACAGGTGCGCAGTATTTCAGTGGTACACATGGGCACCGGTACAGGTGCGCAGTATTTCAGTGGTACACATGGGCACCAGTACAGGTGTGCAGTATTTCAGTGGTACACATGAGCACCGGTACAGGTGTGCAGTATTTCAGTGGTACACATGAGCACCGGTACAGGTGTGCAGTATTTCAGTGGTACACATGGGCACCGGTACAGGTGTGCAGTATGTCAGTGGTACACATGGGCACCAGTACAGGTGTGCAGTATGTCAGTGGTACACATGGGCACCGGTACAGGTGTGCAGTATGTCAGTGGTACACATGGGCACCGGTACAGGTGCGCAGTATTTCAGTGGTACACATGGGCACCGGTACAGGTGTGCAGTATTTCAGTGGTACACATGAGCACCGGTACAGGTGTGCAGTATTTCAGTGGTACACATGAGCACCGGTACAGGTATGCAGTATGTCAGTGGTACACATGAGCACCGGTACAGGTGTGCAGTATGTCAGTGGTACACATGGGCACAAGTACAAGTGTGCAGTATTTCAGTGGTACACATGGGCACCGGTACAGGTGTGCAGTATTTCAGTGGTACACATGGGCACCGGTACAGGTGTGCAGTATTTCAGTGGTACACATGGGCACCAGTACAGGTGTGCAGTATGTCAGTGGTACACATGGGCACCGGTACAGGTGTGCAGTATGTCAGTGGTACACATGGGCACCGGTACAGGTGTGCAGTATGTCAGTGGTACACATGGGCACCGGTACAGGTGTGCAGTATTTCAGTGGTACACATGGGCACCGGTACAAGTGTGCAGTATTTCAGTGGTACACATGGGCACAAGTACAGGTGCGCAGTATTTCAGTGGTACACATGGGCACCAGTACAGGTGTGCAGTATTTCAGTGTTACACATGGGCACAAGTACAAGTGTGCAGTATTTCAGTGGTACACATGAGCACCGGTACAGGTGTGCAGTATGTCAGTGGTACACATGGGCACCGGTACAGGTGCGCAGTATTTCAGTGGTACACATGGGCACCGGTACAGGTGTGCAGTATTTCAGTGGTACACATGGGCACCAGTACAGGTGTGCAGTATTTCAGTGGTACACATGGGCACCAGTACAGGTGTGCAGTATTTCAGTGGTACACATGGGCACCAGTACAGGTGTGCAGTATGTCAGTGGTACACATGGGCACCGGTACAGGTGTGCAGTATGTCAGTGGTACACATGGGCACCGGTACAGGTGTGCAGTATGTCAGTGGTACACATGGGCACCGGTACAGGTGCGCAGTATGTCAGTGGTACACATGGGCACCGGTACAGGTGCGCAGTATTTCAGTGGTACACATGGGCACCGGTACAGGTGCGCAGTATTTCAGTGGTACACATGGGCACCGGTACAGGTGTGCAGTATTTCAGTGGTACACATGAGCACCGGTACAGGTATGCAGTGTTTCAGTGGTACACATGGGCACCAGTACAGGTGCACAGTATTTCAGTGGTACACATGGGCACCGGTACAGGTGTGCAGTATTTCAGGGGTACACATGGGCACCGGTACAGGTGCTCAGTATTTCGGTGGTACACATGGGCACCGGTACAGGTGCTCAGTATTTCGGTGGTATGCATGGGCACCGGTACAGGTGTGCAGTATTTCAGTGGTACACATGGGCACCAGTACAGGTATGCAGTATTTCAGTGGTACACATGAGCACCGGTACAGGTATGCAGTATTTCAGTGGTACACATGGGCACCAGTACAGGTGTGCAGTATGTCAGTGGTACACATGGGCACAGGTACAGGTGTGCAGTATTTCAGTGGTACACATGGGCACCGGTACAGGTGCTCAGTATTTCGGTGGTATGCATGGGCACCGGTACAGGTGCGCAGTATTTCGGTGGTACTCATGGGCCCCGGTACAGGTGCGCAGTATTTCGGTGGTACGCATGGGCACCGGTACAGGTACGCAACATTTCGGTGGTACACATGGGCACCGGTACAGGTGTGCAACATTTCGGTGGTACGCATGGGCACCAGTACAGGGATACAGGTGGCCACCCCTTGATTGGTGGCCACTGGTGCAGGGGTTACAGGTGGGCACCAGTGCAAGGGTAAAGATGGGAACCAGTGCAGAGGTAAAGGTTGATAGGAAAAAGCGTAGCTAAAATCATTGTTAGGAAATATTGTTTGTTTTTTCATACCATACATTTATATGCAGCCTTTCTAAAATAATGATCTGTGCTAGGAAGTTGAACATTACTGGTGTAAAATATTTGCATTGTGCAAGCTACCTTCACCTGTGATCGACTCAGCTGCAATAGACACAAGAATATATTTATATAATATATAGTATTTACCTCTTCACACCAGTAGGACATTCCATGTGGTCCTAACAGCATTGGGCTTTATCACCGTTAGGACACCATAAAAATCATACCACCTTATATGGCGTCTTGCAGCTTCCCCCTATGACAATGTCAAGATCCGACCCCAGCCTTGAAATCACATGATCATATTGACAATCGCGTGATTTCATTTTTACTAATAGTGTTTTCATCGGAATGACACTATTGTAGCGGCACAAAGGGGTTAATCTATGTGAGACTCTTATGTTTTGTTAAAAGATTTTTCTCCATGGTTATAAACAGTATCTTACTTGTATAACTATGAATTATTTCATACTTTAATATAAAATATTATATTTTTTATATTCATACCTATAGGTACATTTATTTATATTAAATCCGTATGATTTTATTTAATGTGTTTTATGTTTCACATTTAGTAATAGGGCACTCTGATACTATATACCTGGTAGAGAAAGAGTCCATTAAATAACAGCAAAACAGAGCTAAATCCTTTTTAATCTCCTAGAGACAAAATACTGATGGCTGGGTATAAAGTCTGAGTACAAAGTACCCAGGTTCACACAAGCAAAAGAGATATTAAAGGGACATAAAACTCAACATAACATCCCCATAAGATGTTTGTGCAAAATTAAATAACTTTATAATGTGTTTTCCTTTATTTCCTGCTTTTCATGTCATTTAAAGGGACATGAAACAGTAATCCTTTACTAAAAACAAATCAAAGTAAACATAAAAAGCAGCAAACAACTTACTTGTTTTCTTGCAAAATGAGCAGAGAGCTGACATGATGGTAATGTAGGTTACATTCTGCCTCTTTTGAGCATGGGCAAATCTGACTCCCTGTTTATTCACTTAAAAGTAAATGAGCTCATGTTACTCTAGAAGTTTTATTACCTCAGGATAGATAAGCCGTCCTGTAGAGACCACAGCCTCCTTTTAGGACTGTGACAGGAAGTAATGGAGACTGCACAAATGAAATAAAAGGTTAATCCATTTAAAATGATGAATAATACATTACAATGATTTCTTTTACATTTAAGCCATTGCTTAGTGCATTTTTATTATAAAAATTAAACAGACTAATATATCCCTTTAAAGTGAAGGTAAACTTTGGTGAATGAAAGCCCGTTTTTTAAAAATACTATTAAAATCAGGGGCACTTTCATTCATCAAAGTTTACAAAGCAGCCGTTTTGATTAAAAAAATTACCTTTTTTTTTTCTTTTCACAGCCAGAGCAGCTTCCCCCACCTAGAGATTCTCTATTCACACGTCAGCAATGACTAATCCTGCTTCCTCCAATCACAGCTTTCCCCCCAGGGTAGTCATTGCCTGAGGCCATGCCGTGATTGGAGGAAGCCAGGTTCTATTCCAATCTGTTTGTGGTTCCCAAAAAGGAAGGAACGTTCAGGCCTATTCTAGATCTAAAGTGTCTAAACAAGTTTCTCAGAGTGCTGTCCTTCAAAATGAGACTATCCGTTCTATTCTCCCTTTAGTGCAAGAGGATCAGTTCACGCGACCTAAAGGACGCATACCTCCATGTTCCCATTCACAGGAATCATCACAAATTTCTAAGATTTACCTTTGTGGACAGACACTTTCAGTTTGTGGCTCCTCCTTATGGCCTTGCCACAGCTCCCAGAATTTTTTCAAAGGTCCTGAGGGCTCTTTTGGCAGTGATTCGGTCTCGGGGAATTGCAGTAGCGCCTTATTCTGGTACAGGCGCCATCTTTTCAACTTGCAAAATCTCACATGGAGATATTGTTGTCTTTTCTTCGCGCTCACGGATGGAAGGTGAATTTGGGAAAGAGTTCCCTTGTTCCGGGCCACAAGTGTGGTCTTTCTAGGAACAATTATAGATTCCCTTTCAATGAAGATATTCCTGACGGAAGTAAGAAGAGTAAAGATTCTGTCCTCTTGCCTATCTCTACAGGCTGCGGTACATCCATCAGTGGCCCAATGTATGGAGGTGATTGGTCTGATGGTGGCTTCCATGGACATAATTCCTTTTGCCCGATTCCATCTGAGGGCTCTGCAACTATGCATGCTCAGTCAATGGAACGGGGATTATGCAGATCTGTCTCAAAAGATAGTTCTAGATCAGAGGACAAGAGATTCTCTTATGTGGTGGTTGTCTCAAGAACATGTGTCTCAGGGGACATGCTTTCGGAGACCTTCATGGGTGATTCTGACCACGGACATTAGCCTGGTGGGCTGGGGAGCAGTCTGGGACTCGTTGAAGGCACAGGGACTTTGGTCTCAGGAGGAATCTGCTCTCCCTATAAACATCTTGGAGTTGAAAGCGATCTTCAATGCCTTGATGGCTTGGCCTCAGCTGGCTTTAGCCCTGTTTATTAGTTTCCAGTCAGACAATATAATCTCGGTGGCTTACATCAACTACCAGGGAGGAACTCGGAGTTCCTTAGCCATGAAGGAGGTGGCTCGGATCATTCAGTGGGCGGAAGTTCACAATTGTTGTATATCTGCCATCTACATTCCAGGAGTGGACAACTGGGAGGCAGATTTCCTGAGCAGACAGGCTTTTCATCCTGGGAACTCCATCCAAAGGTATTCTCCAGATTAACCATCAAATGGGGGATACCGGAATTGGATCTGATGGCGTCTAGACAGAACGTCAAGCTTCCAAAGTACGGTTCAAGATCGAAGGATCCTCTGGCAGTTCCTTGGAACTTCAGGTTGGCATACCTCTTTCTTCCATTTGCTCTCCTTCCATGAGTCATTGCTCGTATAAAGCAGGAGAGAGCGTCTGTGAGTCTAATAGCTCCTGCATGGCCTCGCAGGATCTGGTTTGCAGACCTAGTGGAAATGTCATCTCTTCTACCGTGGAGACTCCCTCTGAAGAAGGACCTTCTACTTCAGGGTCTTTTTCTTCATCCAAATCTTGTTTCTCTGAAGCTGACTGCTTGGAGATTGAACGCTTGATTTTATCTAAGCGTGGGTTTTCACAGGTTTTTGCCTGAATCATTGAGACCACGATTCAGGCTCGTAAGCCTGTTACTAGAAGGATTTACCATAAAATATGGCGTAAATATCTTCATTGGTGTGAATCCAAAGGATACTCTTGGAGTAGGGTCAGGATTCCAAGAATTTTATCTTTTCTCCAGGAGGGTCTGGAGAAGGGTTCATCTGTCAGTACCTTAAAGGGACAGATTTCTGCTTTATCTGTTTTGTTGCACAAGCATCTGGCGGATGTGCCAGGTGTGCAATCTTTTTGTCAGGCCTTGATTAGTATTATTATATACAAAAAAGTTTTCTTATATGTGTGCGCCTGTGTAGCAAACACTGGCTAAAGATCTGTCAAAAAATGGCAATATATAGGCAACGTTCTAATAAACCGTTATAAATGAGACAAAATAACCAATTAAAAATAACTAACCTTGATAATGCTGGTTAAAATGACATTCCATTTATTCACATAAAAACAGGTGATAAATCTAATAGTATGTGTCTAACTGTGTTGGTACCAACAATATAGTGTAGGTTTAAAAAAGTTTTTGTACAAGCTAGTACAGCTTTAAAAGTATATATAATACAATTTCATATACTAAAAAATATATCTTTCTAACGAGTTGTATTAAATTACTGATAAAATCACGGGTTTATACCGTTTTATCGTTATATTTGGTATATTTTAATATAAACACAGATGCAGAGTAACTTAATCTATATGAAGTTATTTGTGTCTATACTTATAAATGCTTTATAGGATCTTATAGAAACGTTGGTTTTGTAGTTGTGTTAAGTCTTAGGTATAGCTGTTTTATTAAAGCTGATGTGATTATCATATACTGTATATGCCACAATCTTTCAGTTACTCAGTAATCTTCTTTGGTAACTAAGTATTAAAGTCTTGTACTTGTATTATAATCTCCTTTAGTACCTTATTGTTGGTTTCTTAGAAGCTGATTCACCTTTCCGTGTTTAGGAACAATAGGGTATTTCCCCTGTGTGAAGCTTCAGCAAGTGCTCAGCAAGTGATCCTAGGACGCCAGAAATTAGTCTGTGTCTAGTTCTGGCCACGCCCACTATTGCGGGGATGACATGTGTGTTTCCGGTTCTTCCGATGTTCCAATGTTTGAGAACGGAGCAGTTATATATATATACAAAAATATTGCTTATTTGGAAATAATTTCATACATAATTAAACCGGATAATGTTCGTTGTTATCGTTTGTTAAAGATACCTAGCAAATAAAATGATTTAGTAAATAAACGGCCAGATTACGAGTTTTGCGGTAAGAGGGGTGCGGTTCTAACTTGCACTTTATTCTCACAGCTCACTTACTTACAGCGCTGGTATTACAGGTTTTTATAAACCCGGCGTTAAAAGGCAAGAAGTGAGCGTAGAGCAAAATACCGCACTCCAATACCAGCGCTGCTTAATTCAGTGGTGAGCTGGTTTTACAGGCTCGTGCACGATTTCCCCATAGACATCAATGGGGAGAGCCGGCTGAGAAAAAGTCTAACACCTGCAAAAAAGCAGCGTTTAGCTCAGTAACGCAGCCCCATTGATTCCTATAGGGAAACACATTTTATGTTTACACCTAAAACCCTAACATGAACCCCGAGTCTAAACACCCCCAATCTTACACTTATTAACCCCTAATCTGCCAGCGCCGACATCGCCGACACCTACATTATACTTATTAACCCCTAATCTGCCGCTCCGGACATCGCCGCCACTATAATAAACATATTAACCCCTAAACCACCGCACTCCCGCCTCACAAACACTAGTTAATTATTATTGACCCCTAATCTGCTGCCCCTAACATCACCGCAACCCACCTACATTTATTAACCCCTAATCTGCCGCCCCAACGACGCTGCCACTGTTCTAAATTTATTAACCCCTAAACCTAAGTCTAACCCTAACACCCCCTAACTTAAATATAATTTAAATAAATCTAAATAAAGTTACTATCATTACCAAATTATTGCTATTTAAAACTAAATACTTACCTGTAAAATAAACCCTAAGCTAGCTTAGGTTTTATTTTTATTTTACAGGGAAGTTTGTATTTATTTTAACTAGGTAGAATAGTTACTAAATAGTTATTAACTATTTAATAACTACCTAGCTAAAATAAATACAAATTTACCTGTAAAATAAAACCTAACCTAAGTTACACTAACACTACACTACAATTAAATAAATTACCTAAATTAAATACAATTAGCTAAATTACAAAAAAAACCCCACTAAATTACAGAAAATAAAAAACAAATTACAAGATATTTAAACTAATTACACTTAATCTAATAGCCCTATCAAAATAAAAAAATCCCCCCCCCCAAAAAAAAAAAAAACCCTAGACTAAACTACCAATAGCCCTTATAAGAGCCTTTTGCGGGGCATTGCCCCAAAGAAATCAGCTCTTTTACCTGAAAAAAAAAAAATACAAACAACCCCCCAACAGTAAAACCCACCACCCCCACAACCAACCCCCCAAATAAAACCCTAACTAAAAAAGCTCCCCATTGCCCTGAAAAGGGCATTTGGATTGGCATTGCCCTTAAAAGGGCATTTAGCTCTATTGCGGCCCAAAGCCCTAACCTAAAAATAAAACCCACCCTATAAACGCTTAAAAAAACCTAACACTAACCCCTTAAGATCCACTTACAGTTTTGAAGATCTGACATCCATCCTCATCAAAGCAGCAAGAAGTCCTCAACGAAGCCAGGAGAAGTCTTCATCCAACCCGGGAGAAGTGGTCCTCCAGACGGGCAGAAGTCTTCACCCAGACGGCATCTTCATCCTTCCGGCGCGGAGCGGGTCCATCTTCAAGACATCCGACGCAGAGCATCCTCTTCTTTCCGACGACTGACGAATGAAGGTTCCTTTAAATGATGTCATCCAAGATGGCGTCCCTTAGATTCCGATTGGCTGATAGAATTATATCAGCCAATCGGAATTAAGGTTGAAAAAATCCTATTGGCTGATGCAATCAGCCAATAGGATTGAACTTCAATCCTATTGGCTGATCCAATCAGCCATTAGGATTGAGCTTGCATTCTATTGGCTGTTCCAATCAGCCAATAGAATGCGAGCTCAATCCTATTGGCTGATTGGATCAGCCAATAGGATTGAAGTTCAATCCTATTGGCTGATTGCATCAGCCAATAGGATTTTTTCAACCTTAAAGGACCAGTCAACACATTAGATTTGCATAATCAACAAATGCAAGATAACAAGACAATGCAATAGCACTTAGTCTGAACTTCAAATGAGTAGTAGATTTTTTTTATAACAAATTTCAAAGTTATGTATATTTCCACTCCCCTTGTACCATGTGATAGCAATCAGCCAATCACAAATGCATATACGTATAGTCTGTGAATTCTTGCACATGCTCAGTAGGATCTGGTGACTCAAAAATTGTAAATATAAAAGACTGTGCATATTTTTTTTAATGGAAGTAAATTGGAAAGTTGTTTAAAATTATATGCTGTATCTGAATGATGCAAATTTAATTTAACCTGAGTGTCCCTTTAATTCCGATTGGCTGATAGAATTCTATCAGCCAATCGGAATCTAAGGGACGCCATCTTGGATGACGTCATTTAAAGGAACCTTCATACGTCGGAAAGAAGAGGATGCACCCGGCTTGGATGAGGACTTCTTGCTGCTTCGATGAGGACTTCTCCCGGCTTCGTTGAGGACTTCTTGCTGCTTCGATGAGGACTTCTCCCGGCTTTGTTGAGGATGGATGTTGAATCTTCAAAACTGTAAGTGGATCTTCAGGGGTTAGTGTTAGGTTTTTTAAGGTTTTATTGGGTGGGTTTTATTTTTAGGTTAAGGCTTTGGGCCACAATAGAGCTAAATGCCCTTTTAAGGGCAATGCCCATCCAAATGCCCTTTTCAGGGCTATTGGTAGTTTAGTTCAGGCTAGGGTTTTTTTTTTATTTTGGGGAGCCTTTTTTATTTTGATAGGTCTATTAGATTAGGTGTAATTAGTTTAAAGATCTTGTAATTTGTTTTTTATTTTCTGTAATTTAGTGTTGTTGTTTTTTGTAATTTAGCTAATTTTATTGAATTTAGTTAATTGTATTTAAGTTAGGATTTTTTTTAATTGTAGGGTTAGGTTAGGTGTTAGTGTAACTTAGGTTAGGCTTTATTTTACAAGTCAATTTGTATTTATTTTAGCTAGGTAGTTATTAAATAGTTAATAACTATTTAGTAAGTATTCTATCTAGTTAAAATAAATACAAAATTGCCTGTAAAATAAAACCTAAGATAGATACAATGTAACTATTAGTTATATTGTAGCTATCTTAGGGTTTATTTTACAGGTAAGTATTTAGTTTTAACTTGGAATAATTTAGGTAATAATTGTAGGTTTTCTTTAGATTTATTTTAATTATATTTAAGTTGGGGGGGTGTTAGGGTTAGGGTTAGACTTAGGTTTAGGGGTTAATAAATATAATATAGTGGCAGCGATGTTGGAGGCGGCAGATTAGGGGTTAATAAATATAGGTAGGTGGCGGCGATGTTAGTGGCGGCAGATTAGGGGTTAATAATATTTAACTAGTGTTTGCGATGCTGGAGTACAGCGGTTTAGGGGTTAATATGTTTACTATAGTGGCGACGACGTTGGGGGCGGCAGATTAGGGGTTAATAACATTATGTAGGTGTCAGCGATGTTGTGGGCAGCAGATTAGGGGTTAATAAATATAATGTAGGTGTCGGCTATGTTGGGGGCAGCAGATTAGGGGTTCATAAGTATAAAGTAGGTGTCGGCGATGTCGGGGGCAGCAGATTAGGAGTTAATAAGTGTAAGATTAGGGGTGTTTAGACTCGGGGTTCATGTTAGGGTGTTAGGTGTAAACATAACTTTCATTTCCCCATAGAAATCAATGGGGCTGCATTACTGAGATTTACGCTGCTTTTTTGCAGGTGTTAGACTTTTTCTCAGCCGGCTCTCCCCATTGATGTCTATGAAGAAATCATGCACAAGCACGTACAACCAGCTCACCGCTGACTTAAGCAGCGCTGGTATTGGAGTGCGGTATGGAGCACAAATTTGCTCTACGCTCACTTCTTGTCTTTTAACGCTGGGTTTATAAAAATAAAATAAAAATACCAGCACTGTAGGAAAGTGAGCGGTGACAATAACGTGCAAGTTAGCACCGCACCCCTCATAACGCAAAACTCGTAATCTGGCTGTTTGTATTTAGATTTAAATAGGTATTATTAGTTAGTAATTGTAACTTTAATTTAGTTATATTTTAATTATGTTAAAGTTAGGGGGTGTTAGATTTAGGGTTAGGTTTATGGTTAGGGTTAGGTTTAAAGTTAGGGGGTGTTAGATTTAGGGGTTAATATAGTTTAATTTAGGCTGTTTTCATCCTAAACACCCTTGTTTTATTACTGTGTTGTAAAACCAACTGACAAACTGTTATGTATGTTGGGGAGCTGCGTCTCCCGCATTGTATTATTTGAAATCTTCAATAAAGTCAGTTATTATAAAACAATATATATATAGTTTAATTTAGGTTGTTGCGATGTGGGGGCCAGTGGTTTAGTGGTTAATAGTTTAGTTGGTATTGGCGATGTTTGTGAACTGCGGTTTAGGGGTTAATAGGTTTAGTAAGTGTTGGCGATGTGGGGGGGTGCGGTTTAGGGTTTAATAGGTTTAGTTTGTGTTGGCGATGTGGGGGGTGCGATTTAGGGGTCAATAGGTTTAGTTTGTGTCGGCGATGTGGGGGGTGCGGTTTAGGGTTTAATAGGTTTAATTTGTGTCGGCGATGTGGGGGGGGGTGCGGTTTAGGGTTTAATAGGTTTAGTTTATGTCGGCGATGTGGGGGGGTGCGGTTTAGGGTTTAATAGGTTTAGTTTGTGTCGGCGATGTTGGGGAACGGTGGTTTAGGGTTTAATAGGTTTAGTTTGTGTCGGCGATGTGGGGGGGGGGTGCGGTTTAGGGTTTAATAGGTTTAGTTTGTGTCGGTGATGTGGGGGGGTGCGGTTTAGGGTTTAATAGGTTTAGTTTGTGTCGGCTATGTCGGGGAACGGTGGTTTAGGGTTTAATAGGTTTAGTTTGTGTCAGCGATGTTGGGGAACGGTGGTTTAGGGTTTAATAGGTTTAGTTTGTGTTGGCGATGTCGGAACGGTGGTTTAGGGTTTAATAGGTTTAGTTTGTGTCGGTGATGTGGGGGGGGGTGCGGTTTAGGGTTTAATAGGTTTAGTTTGTGTCGGGGAACGGTGGTTTAGGGTTTAATAGGTTTAGTTTGTGTCGGCGATGTGGGGGGTGCGGTTTAGGGTTTAATAGGTTTAGTTTGTGTCGGCGATGTGGGGGGTGGGGTTTAGGGTTTAATACCTTTATTATAGACTTGGAGTTAGTGTCGGGGAACTGTGGTTTAGGAAGGAACAATGAAAAATTTCCGAATATGAATAATGGATCCGAAAATTCGGAAACATATTTATTCATTTTCGGATTTTTTCAGAATGTGTATTCAGAAATTCGGATGCATCCGAATTGCCGAATCAGCCAAAATTCTGCCGAATTCCGAATTTGAACGAAACGCACATGTGTAATATCTGTTGATATTTGATAAACACTGCCTCTGCCAGAAAGTTTAAAATGGGCCATGGTTGGATCTTCCTGCAGGGCAATGATCCAAATCAACACAAAAATGCTTTACTGAACACAAAGTCAAGGTCCTGCCATGGCCACCCCAGTCCCCTGACGTGAACCTCATAGAAAACCTGTGGGGTGAACTGAAGAGGAGAGACCACCAGCGTTCTCTATGGAGGAATGGTCTCAGATCCAACCTCATCAGGGATTATAGGAGAAGACTCAGAGCTGACTAAAAGGTGCCAGGCATTATAGGAGAAGACTCAGAGCTGACTAAAAGGTGCCAGGCATTATAGGAGAAGACTCAGAGCTGACTAAAAGGTGCCAGGCATTAAAGGAGAAGACTCAGAGCTGACTAAAAGGTGCCAGGCATTATAGGAGAAGACTCAGAGCTGACTAAAAGGTGCCAGGCATTATAGGAGACGACTCAGAGCTGACTAAAAGGTGCCAGGCATTATAGGAGACGACTCAGAGCTGACTAAAAGGTGCCAGGCATTATAGGAGATGACTCAGAGCTGACTAAAAGGTGCCAGGCATTATAGGAGACGACTCAGAGCTGACTAAAAGGTGCCAGGCATTATAGCAGACGACTCAGAGCTGACTAAAAGGTGCCAGGCTTTATAGGAGAATACTCAGAGCTGACTAAAAGGTGCCAGGCTTTATAGGAGAATACTCAGAGCTGACTAAAAGGTGCCAGGCTTTATAGGAGAATACTCAGAGCTGACTAATTGTGCCAGGCATTATAGGAGAAGACTCAGAGCTGACTAATTGTGCCAGGCATTATAGGCGAAGACTCAGAGCTGACTAATTGTGCCAGGCATTATAGGAGACGACTCAGAGCTGACTAAAAGGTGCCAGGCATTATAGGAGACGACTCAGAGCTGACTAAAAGGTGCCAGGCATTATAGGAGACGACTCAGAGCTGACTAAAAGGTGCCAGGCATTATAGGAGACGACTCAGAGCTGACTAAAAGGTGCCAGGCATTATAGGAGACGACTCAGAGCTGACTAAAAGGTGCCAGGCATTATAGGAGACGACTCAGAGCTGACTAAAAGGTGCCAGGCATTATAGGAGACGACTCAGAGCTGACTAAAAGGTGCCAGGCATTATAGGAGAAGACTCAGAGCTGACTAATTGTGCCAGGCATTATAGGAGAAGACTCAGAGCTGACTAAAAGCTGTCAGTAATTGTGCCACACATAGATTTAAAGAGATAGCAAAGTCAAAATGAAACTTGCATGATTCAGATAGAGCCGGTCATTTTAAGACACGTTTAAATCCACTTTTATTTTCAAATGTGCTTTGTTCTCTTGGTATCCTTTCTTGAAAATGAATACTCACGTATCCTACACTAGTAGGAGCTGCTGCTAATTGGTGCCTGCACACATTTGTCTTGTTGGGATTTCCTGTCCCTTTAACAAAGATAAAAACCTGTGTTTAAACAATAAGACCATTTTTCACAGCCTTCTTTGCTCATATTTACCAATGGTGCCAATATTAGTGGAGGGCACTGTCTGTAGGTCACAAAACAAAGATAATAAAAGATTATAAAAAGTTTTATTTAAAGGGACAGTCTACACCAGAATTTTTATTGTTTTAAAAGATAGATAATCCCTTTATTACCCATTCCCCAGTTTTGCATAACCAACACAGTTATATTAATATACTTTTAACCTCTGTGATTATCTTGTATCTAACCCTCTGCTGACTGCCCCTTATCTCAGTTATATTAATACACTTTTAACCTATGTGATTATCTTGTATCTATGCCTCTGCAAACTGACCCTTTATTTCAGTTCTTTTGACAGACTTGCACTTTAGCCAATCAGTGCCTGCTCCCAGATAACTTCACGTGCACGAGCACAGTGTTATCTATATGAAATACATGAACTAACACCCTCTAGTGGTGAAAAACTGTTAAAATGCATTCTGAAAAGAGGTGGCCTTCAAGGTCTAAGAAATTAGCATATGAACCTCCTAGGTTAAGCTTTCAACTAAGAATACCAAGAGGACAAAGCAAAATTGGTGATAAAAGTAAATTGGAAAATTGTTTAAAATTACATGCCCTATCTGAATCATGAAAGTTTATTTTGGACTAGACTGTCCCTTTAAGGAACATTTTTTTTTATGTATTGATATATGAAATAGTTATTGGCATGGGCCTAGTTGGAATTCTGATTATAAATACATATTGATATTTACATAGGAACATAACTGTAGCTAAATCTATACCTGCGCCAGTAAATATTACGTTTAACAATAAAGTGACACACTAAGCCGCAAGAAGTTTCTCTTTTACACCTACTTGAGCAGTGATGTGTTACCCGTTTGCACATTTAATGTAATCTGGGGTGTAAATTTGCACTTTAAGGTTTGCAGGTAATGATGGAAAACGCACCATCGTGTAATGGTTTCTGACAGTAGTTTTTTTGTTTTGCGATATCACAAAAACCCAATGTGATTAAAGGGACATAATACTCATATGCTAAATCACTTGAAACTGATGCAGTATAACTGTAAAAAGCTGACAGGAAAATATCACCTGAGCATCTCTATGTAAAAAAGGAAGATATTTTACCTCACAATTTCCTCAGCTCACCAGAGTAAGTGCTGTGTAAATAGTTATACTTCAGCTGCTGTCCAGCTGCAGGTAAAAAAAAAATGAAATGAACAGCAGCCAATCAGCATCAGCAGTGCTGAGGTCATTAACTCATTTACTGTGATCTCATGAGATTTCACTTAAAGGGCCATAATACCCAAATGTTTAAACACTTGAAAGTGATGCAGTATAGCTGTAAAAAGCTGACTAGAAAATATCACCTGAACATCTCTATGTAAAAAAGAAAGATATTTTACCTCAAAAGTTCCTCAGTAGCCACATCCCATTGTAAAGGACTTCTAAGCAGCAAATCAGTATATCTGACCCGCCGGGACAGCTAAGGGAGTGAGCCTCATGCACTCTCATGTTATTTCCCTATTCAGTTTAAGGAAGTTTACTATGAAATCTCATGAGAGTTCAGTCAAATCTCATGAGATCACAGTAAACGAGTTCATGACCTCAGCACTACTGATGCTGATTGGCTGCTGTTCATTTCTTCATTTTTTTTTTTTTTACCTGCAGCATGACAGCAGCAATTATAACTTTTTACACAGTACTTACCCTGGGGAGCTGAGGAGATTGTGAGGTAAAATAACATAATGTATGTAAGAACTTACCTGATAAATTAATTTCTTTCATATTGGCAAGAGTCCATGAGCTAGTGACGTATGGGATATACAATCCTACCAGGAGGATAGGATTGCCCATAAATACACCCCTCACCACACCCACAATTCAGTTTAATGAATAGCCAAGTAGTGGGGTGATAAAGGAGTAAAAAGCATCAACAAAGGAAACTGGAAATAATTGTGCTTTATACAAAAAAATCATAACCACCATAAAAAAGGGTGGGTCTCATGGACTCTTGCCAATATGAAAGAAATTAATTTATCAGGTAAGTTCTTACATAAATTATGTTTTCTTTCATGTAATTGGCAAGAGTCCATGAGCTAGTGACGTATGGGATATCAAATACCCAAGATGTGGAACTCCACGCATGAGTCACTAGAGAGGGAGGGATAAAAATAAACAGCTATATGCTGAAATATTAATCCACAACCCAAAATATAAGTTATTCTCATAAAGAAAAGAAAAACTTAAAACATCAGTAGAAGAATCAAACTGAAACAGCTGTCTGAAGAACTTTACTACCAAAAACTGCTTCTGAAGAAGCAAATACATCAAAACGGTAGAATTTAGTAATTGTATGTAAAGAGGACCAAGTCGCCGCTTTGCAAATTTGATCAACTGAAACTTCATTCTTAAAAGCCAACAAAGTGGCGACTGATCTAGTAGAATGAGCTGTAATTCTCTGAGGCAGGGCCTAACCCGACTCCAATAAGCTTGAAGAATCAAAAGCTTTAACTAAGTAACCAAGGAAATAGCAGAAGTTTTTCTGACCTTTCCTAGGACCAGAAAATATAACAAATAGACTAGAAGTCTTCCTGAAATCTTTAGTAGCTTCAATATAATATTTCAAAGCTCTCACCACATCCAAAGAATATAAGGATCTCTCCAAAGAATTCTAAGGATTAGGACACAAGGAAGGGACAACAATTTATCTACTAATGTTGTTAGGATTCACAACCTTAGGAAAAAATTGAAATGAAGTCGGCAAAACCGCCTTATCCTGATGATAAATCAGAAAAGGAGATTCACAAGAAAGAGCAGATAGCTCAGAAACTATTCTAGCAGAAGAGATGGCCAAAATGAATAATACTTTCCAAGAAAGTAGTTAAATGTCCAAAGAATGCATAGGTTCAATATGGAGGAGCCTGTAAAGCCCTCGAAACCAAACTAAAACTCCAAGGAGGAGAGATTGATTTAATGACGGGCTTAAATACGAACTAAAGCCTGTACAAAACAGTGAATATCAGGAAGTTTAGCAATCTTTCTGTGAATAAAACAGAAAGAGCAGAGATTTGTCCCTTCAAGGAACTTGCAGACAAAACCTTATCCAAACCATCCTGAAGAAACTGTAAAATTCTTGCAACTCTAAAAGAATGGCAAGAGAATTTATGAGAAGAACACCATGAAATGTAAGACTTCCAAACTGGATAATAAATCTTTCAAGGGACAGATTTACGAGCTTGTAACATAGTATTAATCACTGAGTCAGAGAAACCTCTATGACTTCGCACTAAGCGATCAATTTCCATGCCTTCAAATTTAATGATTTGAAAATCTGATGGAAAAAACGGACCTTGAGACAGTAGGTCCGGCCTTAACAAAAGTGGCCAAGGATGGAAGCTGGACATCCGAACAAGACCCGCATACCAAAACCTGTGAGGTCATGCTGGAGCCACCAGCAACACAAAGGATTGTTCCATGATGATTCTGGAGATCACTCTTGGAAGAAGAACTAGAGGCGGGAAAATATAAGTAGGTTGATAACACCAAGGAAGTGTCAGCGCACCCACTTCTTCCGCCTGAAAATCCCTGAACCTGTACAGGCATCTGGGAAGTCTCTTGTTTAGATGAGAGGCCATCAGATTTATCTGTAGAAGACCCCATATCTGAACAATCTGAGAAAACACATCTGGATGGAGGAACCACTTCCCAGGATGTAAAGTCTGACGGCTGAGATAATCCGCCTCCCAATGTCTATACCTGGGATATGCACCGCAGAAATTAGACAGGAGCTGGATTCCGCCCAAGCAAGTATCCGAGATACTTCTTCATAGCTTGTGGACTGTGAGTCAGAGAGTGTCAAACATTGGGATTTAAGGATATTAATTGTGATATCTTTGTATAATCCCTGCACCATGGATTCAGCAAACAAAGCTGGAGAGGTCTCATATGAGAACGAGCAAAGGGAATTGCGTCCAATCCTGCAGTCATGAGACCTAAATTTTCCATGCACATAACCACTGAAGGGAATGACTGAGACTGAAGGTACTGACAGGCTGCAACCACTTCAAACGTCTCTTGTCTGTTAGAGACAGTGTCATAGACACTGAATCTATCTGGAAACCTAAAATGGTGACCCGTGTCTGAGGAATCAAGAAACTTTTTTGGAAAATTGATCCTCCAACCATGTTTCCGAAGAAATAACACTAGTTGATTAGTGTGAGATTCTGCAGAACGGAAGGACTGAGTTAGTACCAAGATATCGTCCAAATAAGGAAACACCGCGATACCATGCTCTCTGGTTTCCATAAAGCAGGGCACCAAGAACCTTTAAAAAAGATTATTTGAGCGGTTGCTAATCCAAATGGAAAAGCACCAAATTGGTAACGCTTGTCTAGAAAAGAGAATCTCAGGAACTGATAATGATCTGAATGAATCGGAATATGAAGGTATACATCCTGCAATCCATTATGGACCTAAAATGTCCTTGCTGAATAAAAGGCAGAACAGTCTTTAAAGTCACCATTTGAAAATTGGTACTCTTACATAACGATTCAAAATTTTCAGATCCAGAATTGGTCTGAATGAAATTTCCTTCTTTGAGACAATGGGCTCTATTTATCCGCACTGTCAGATCAGGTCCGACAGACCTTGATAAATAGAGGCCATGGTGTCAAACTTTAAGACCAATATTGATTTAATAAGTGTTTAACCTAAGAACATTTAAAACTGATGATGTAAGATAAAATGATTTGGGCACACTAACTTACAAAATAGTACCATTTTGTGGCCTATTGCCACGTATATACACCTATGTTGAAGTTGCTATAACATAATAGCTCCTAAGAAACAACAAGGCTCCATATTATCTCGGAGATTGTGTTACACAAGACTTGATAATTACCACTAAATTACAACGCTGGAAATATATGGTGCCAAGTTTTAAGACCCATTCTAAATTAAGAAGTGCTCAACCGCAAGAACATTTAAAATACAAAGCGAAGTTAGATAAAAAGATTTGGGCACACCAACTTACCAAGTAATATATATACTTGGACCAGTGCAAAATACACACTTACGACCATATGTTAATACCTATAAAATCACTGGCTAAACATATCTCATCAGTCTTAAGAAAAGAGATACTGCAGTATTAACCACTAGTAGAAGAAATTGTCAAAACTTCTCTCTTAAATTTGGGAGTGAATCCTATATACTGGATCAACGTTTCACCACTGTGCATATTACCAGTGCTCAAACTTTACTGAAACCCATGCAAATTCAAGTCTCTTCGTGATTTTAACCACTTTACACACATACACACACATTTTGTTTTATCAAAATAAAAATAGATAATAAAAGTTAAGTTTTAATTTATTAAACCCCTACTCTTTGTTTACCTCTCGAGGGTGATGTTTCTTACTTAAGGGGTAATAGAAGTGCTACTTAAGTGCATTCTTTTGAGTCCAAATCCCCTCTGGGGTTCTTTAGACTTAACTTGACAAGAGTAGAAATAGCCCCATAAACTTGAGTATCTTTTCCCAAAACTCTATAGAAATTGCTGGTAAAAGGATACAATTTTTTAAACCTTGAAGAAGGAATAAAATAAGTACTCGGCTAATTCCATTCCTTAGAAATCATAAGAGAAATAGCATCTGGAACGGAAAAAAAACCTCTGGAGTAACCACATGAGGTTTAAAAACAGAATTTACTAGTTCTAATATCAAGAGGACTAGTTTCCATGATATCCAAAATAATTAACAGTTCTTTAACAAAGAACGAAAATACTTCATTTTAAATAAATAAGTAGATTTGTTAGTGTCAATATCTGAGGAAAGATCTTCTGAATCAGATAGATTCTCATCAAAAGAGGATAATTCATCATATTGTCGGTTATTTGACATTTTATCAACCTTATGAGAAGTTTTAAAAGACCTTTATAATAATTAGAAGGCAGAATAGCAGACAAAAGCCTTCTGAATAGAATCATAAACAAATTCTTTAAATTTCATAGGTATAACATGTACATTAAAAGTTGAAGGAACAACAACAGGAAATGTACTATTAACTGATGGACACAATATCTGCATGTAAAGGTTTATCTTGATAACCAATACAATGACATTCGGAAATATAATGCACTTAGCTTTAGTAGAACCAACATCAGGCAGCAAAGTTCCAACAGATACTTCTGAGGCAGGATCAGATTGAGACATCTTGCAAAATGTAAAATAAAAAACAACATATAAAGCAAAATTTGTCAATTTCCTTATATGACAGTTTCAGGAATGGGAAAAAATGCAAATAGCATAGCCCTCTGACATAGAAAAAGGCAAGGGGCAAATAAATAATGAAAAAAATTTAGCGCCAAGTATGACGCACAACTTAACTGAAATTTTTTTTGGCGCCAACCATGTCCAGAAATGAAACACTCGCGTCACTAACGACGCAACCCTGTGTGAACCTCTGCATCAATTACGATGCCGGAAATGACGAACTTGCATCAACGGACGTGCCTTTCGCGCCAAAAAATTCTGGCGCCAAGAATGACGCAATAAAGTGTAGCATTTGGCGCACCCGCGAGCCTAGGTCAGCCCGCAATTGAAGCGCATATCAACATAGAAATCTTAGCACAAACTTACTTCACCTCCATAGGAGGCAAAGTTTGTAAAACTGAATTGTGGGTGTGGTGAGGGGTGTATTTATAGGCATTTTGAGGTTTGAGAAACTTTGCCCCTCCTGGTAGGATTGTATATCCCATACGTCACTAGCTCATGGACTCTTGCCAATTACATGAAAGAAATCTTCCTTTTTTACATAGAGATGCTCAGGTGACATTTTCCTGTCAGATTTTTACAGTTATACTGCATCAGTTTCAAGTGATTTAGCATATGAGTATTATGTCCCTTTAACTCTCATGAGTTTTTATAGTAAACTTCCTTAAACTCAATAAGGAAATAAGATGAGTGCACAAGGCTCACTCCCTTAGCTGTCCCGGGACAGACATACTGATTTGCTGCTTAAAGTCCTTTACAATGGGGTGTGAATACTTTGGACATTTTGAGGTAAAATATCTTCCTTTTTTACCTAGAGATGTTCAGGTGATATTTTCTAGTCATCATTTTACAGCTATGCAGCATCACTTTCAAGTGTTTAAACATTTGGGTATCATGGCCCTTTAAGTCCCCCCACACTTATGTAAACCGTGTACCTGTGTGTTCTCAATAAAGGTGTGTTAGATTGCTGCCACCTTTATCCGCTGTGTGGCTGATATTTGTGGGAGGAATTTAAAGTGAAGGTCCATTTTGATGAATTAGTGCCCGGTTTTTAATAAATCTATTAAAAACAAGGGTACTTTAATTAATCAAAATTTACATTTCACTGTTTTCTTCAAAAATGTACCTTTTAATCCTGAATGCCGCTCCAGCGATTCCCCCGGCCGTCGGAAGCCTCTGCAGACGTCAGAAATGACGAATCAGGCTTCCTCCAATCACAGCTTTCCCCCCGGGGGAATCTTGGCCTGATGCAACGCTGTGATTGGAGGAAGCCGGATTCGTTATTTTGGACCCGCGAAGACCGCTTGCGACGGGCGGAGGAAGTGCTTGAGCGGCTGTCAGGATTAAAAGGTAAGTTTTTGAAGAAAACAGTGAAATGTAAATTTTGATGAATTAAAGTGCCCTTGTTTTTAATAGGTTTAATAAAAATCCGGCACTAATTCATCAAAATGGACCTTCACTTTAAGACATTTAACCTTCCTTGCTTCCATTCACTCATACTCGCATCTACATACCCACACATACTCATACTCGCATCTACATGTACTTACATACCCACAAATACACTCATACTCACATCTACATGTACTCACACACCCACTCTTACACTCATACTCACATCTACATGTACTAGAAACATAGAAACATAGATATTGACGGCAGATAAGAGCCATAGGCCCAGCAAGTCTGCCCGACCTTACCTAACAGTATAAACTTATCTAGTTCGTAGGATAGCCCTATGCTTGTCCCATGCATTTTTAAAGTCCCCCACAGTGTTTGTTGCTACTACCTCTTGAGGAAGTTTATTCCATAAATCAATCACTCTTTCTGTAAAGAAGCGTCCTCAAATTACTCCTGAATCTACTACCCTTTAGCTTGAACTCATGACCCCTTGTTCTTGAATTTTCCATTTTATGTAAAATACCCACAGCCTCAGTTTTACTAAACCCTTTAATGTACTTGAAAGTTGCTATCATATCACCTCTTTCCCTTCTCTCCTCTAAGCTATACATATTTAGGTCATTGAGCCTATCCTGGTAAGTTTTATTTTTTAGACCATGTACCATTTTGGTAGCCCTCCTTTGCACAGATTCACTCATACTCAAATCTACATGTACTTACATACCCAGAAATACACTCATACTCACATCTACATGTACTCACATACCCACACACTCATACTCACATCTACATGTACTCACATACCCACACAGTCATACTCACATCTACATGTACTCAAACACACACACATACTCGCATCTACATGTACTTACATACCCACAAATACACTTATACTCACATCTACATGTACTCACACACACACATACACTCATACTCACATCTACATGTACTCACACACACACATACACTCATACTCACATCTACATGTACTCACACACACACATACACTCATACTCACATCTACATGTACTCACACACACACATACACTCATACTCACATCTACATGTACTCACACACACACATACACTCATGCTCACATCTACATGTACTCACACACACACATACACATACTCACATCTACATGTACTTACATACCCACATACACATACTCACATCTACATGTACTCACATACCCACACTTACACTAATACTCACATCTACATGTACTCACACACACACATACACTCATACTCACATCTACATGTACTCAAACACACACACATACTCGCATCTACATGTACTCACATACCCACACTTACACTCATGCTCACATCTGCATGTACTCACACACACATACACTCATACTCACATCTACATGTACTCACACACACACATACACTCATGCTCACATCTACATGTACTCACACACACACATACACATACTCACATCTACATGTACTTACATACCCACAAATACACTTATACTCGCATCTACATGTACTTACATACCCACAAATACACTCATACTCACATCTACATGTACTCACACACACACATACACTCATACTCACATCTACATGTACTCACACACACACATACACTCATACTCACATCTACATGTACTCACACACACACATACACTCATACTCACATCTACATGTACTCACACACACACTCATACTCACATCTACATGTACTTACATACCCACATACACATACTCACATCTACATGTACTCACACACACACATACACTCATGCTCACATCTACATGTACTCACACACACACATACACATACTCACATCTACATGTACTTACATACCCACATACACATACTCACATCTACATGTACTCACATACCCACACTTACACTCATACTCACATCTACATGTACTCACACACACACATACACTCATACTCACATCTACATGTACTCACACACACACATACACTCATGCTCACATCTACATGTACTCAAACACACACACATACTCGCATCTACATGTACTCACATACCCACACTTACACTCATGCTCACATCTGCATGTACTCACACACACATACACTCATACTCACATCTACATGTACTCACACACACACATACACTCATGCTCACATCTACATGTACTCACACACACACATACACATACTCACATCTACATGTACTTACATACCCACAAATACACTTATACTCACATCTACATGTACTCACATACCCACACTTACACTCATACTCACATCTACATGTACTCACACACACATACACTCATACTTACATCTACATGTACTCACACACTCATACTCACATCTACATGTACTCACCCACAAATACACTCATACTCACAACTACATGTATTCACCCACACATACACTCATACTCATATCTACATGTACTCACCCACACACACTCATACATTTACATGTACTCACCCACACATACACTCATACTCACATCTACATGTACTCACATACCCACATTTACACTCATACTCACATCTACATGTACTCATTTACCCCTACTTACACTCATACTCACATCTACATGTACTCACATACCCATACTTACTCATACTCACATCTACATGTACTCACATACCCACTCATATTCACATACCCACACATATACACACACACACACTCACATACTGCATACTCACATATCCACACACACTCATACTCACATATCCACATATATACACATACTTACATACTAACACATACTCTCATATCCACACATATACACATACTCATATATACATATATTAACATAACCACACATGTATTCACATACACCCATACATATTTACACATACACATGTACCCACATATCCACACATACATTCATACTCACATACTAACACAAACACATACTCACACACTCATACTCACATATACACACATATACACATACTCACATACTAACACATAAACACGTACTCACTCACACACTCATACTCACATATACTCACATACTAACACATACTCTCATATCCACACGTATACGCATACTCATATATACACATATTTACATAACCACACATGTACCCACATATCCACACATACACTCATACTCACATATACACACATAAACACATACACACTCATACTCACATATACACACATAAACACATACTCACACACTCATACTCTCATATTCACATACTCACACATACTCACATATACACACCTACTCACATAACTACACATACTCCTATATCCACACAAACTCTCAAATCCACACATGCACACATACTCACATATCCACACTTAGGGGTCTATTTATGATAGTGCTGACGGACATAAAACGATGTAGCGTATCATGTCCGCCGCACATCGATAAATGCCGACAGCATATGCTGTCGGCATTTATCATTGCACCAGCAGTTCTTGTGAACTGGCTCACCGGAAACACAGGGCATCAAGCTCTATACGGAGCTTGATAAATTGACCCCATACTCTCAAATCCACACATGCACTCATACTCTCATATCCACACATGCACTCATACTCTCATATCCACACATGCACTCATACTCTCATATCCACACATGCACTCATACTCTCATATCCACACATGCACTCATACTCTCATATCCACACATGCACTCATACTCTCATATCCACACATGCACTCATACTCTCATATCCACACATGCAATCATACTCTCATATCCACACATGCACTCATACTCTCATATCCACACATGCACTCATACTCTCATATCCACACATGCACTCATACTCTCATATCCACACATGCACTCATACTCTCATATCCACACATGCACTCATACTCTCATATCCACACATGCACTCATACTCTCATATTCACACATGCACTCATACTTTACATACTCTCATATCCACACATGCACTCATACTTTACATACTCTCATATCCACACATGCACTCATACTTTACATACTCTCATATTCACACATGCACTCATACTTTACATACTCTCATATCCACACATGCACTCATACTTTACATACTCTCATATCCACACATGCACTCATACTCTCATATTCACACATGCACTCATACTTTACATACTCTCATATTCACACATGCACTCATACTTTACATACTCTCATATTCACACATGCACTCATACTTTACATACTCTCATATTCACACATGCGCTCATACTTTACATACTCTCATATTCACACATGCACTCATACTTTACATACTCTCATATTCACACATGCACTCATACTTTACATACTCTCATATTCACACATGCACTCATACTTTACATACTCTTATATTCACACATGAACTCATATTTACATACTCTCATATTCACACATGCACTCATATTTACATACTCTCATATTCACACATGCACTCATATTTACATACTCTCAAATCCACACATGCACTCATACTTTACATACTCTCATATTCGCACATGCACTCATACTTTACATACTCTCATATTCACACATGCACTCATACTTTACATACTCTCATATTCACACATGCACTCATACTTTACATACTCTCATATTCACACATGCACTCATACTTTACATACTCTCATATCCACACATGCACTCATACTTTATATACTCTCATATCCACACATGCACTCATACTTTACATACTCTCATATTCACACATGCACTCATACTTTACATACTCTCATATTCACACATGCACTCATACTTTACATACTCTCATATTCACACATGCACTCATACTTTACATACTCTCATATTCACACATGCACTCATACTTTACATACTCTCATATTCACACATGCACTCATACTTTACATACTCTCATATCCACACATGCACTCATACTTTATATACTCTCATATCCACACATGCACTCATACTTTACATACTCTCATATTCACACATGCACTCATACTTTACATACTCTCATATCCACACATGCACTCATACTTTACATACTCTCATATTCACACATGCACTCATACTTTACATACTCTCATATTCACACATGCACTCATACTTTACATACTCTCATATTCACACATGCACTCATACTTTACATACTCTCATATTCACACATGCACTCATACTTTACATACTCTCATATTCACACATGCACTCATACTTTACATACTCTCATATTCACACATGCACTCTTACTTTACATACTCTCATATCCACACATGCACTCATACTTTATATACTCTCATATCCACACATGCACTCATACTTTACATACTCTCATATCCACACATGCACTCATACTTTACATACTCTCATATTCACACATGCACTCATACTTTACAGACTCTCATATCCACACATGCACTCATACTTTACAGACTCTCATATCCACACATGCACTCATACTTTACATACTCTCATATTCACACATGCACTCATACTTTACATACTCTTATATTCACACATGAACTCATATTTACATACTCTCATATTCACACATGCACTCATATTTACATACTCTCAAATCCACACATGCACTCATACTTTACATACTCTCATATTTACACATGCACTCATACTTTACATACTCTCATATTCACACATGCACTCATACTTTACATACTCTCATATTCACACATGCACTCATACTTTACATACTCTCATATTCACACATGCACTCATACTTTACATACTCTCATATCCACACATGCACTCATACTTTATATACTCTCATATCCACACATGCACTCATACTTTACATACTCTCATATTCACACATGCACTCATACTTTACAGACTCTCATATCCACACATGCACTCATACTTTACATACTCTCATATTCACACATGCACTCATACTTTACATACTCTCATATTCACACATGCACTCATACTTTACATACTCTCATATACACATGCACTCATACTTTACATACTCTCATATTCACACAAGCACTCATACTTTACATACTCTCATATTCACACATGCACTCATACTTTACATACTCTCATATCCACACATGCACTCATACTTTACATACTCTCATATTCACACATGCACTCATACTTTACATACTCTCATATTCACACAAGCACTCATACTTTACATACTCTCATATTCACACATGCACTCATACTTTACATACTCTCATATCCACACATGCACTCATACTTTACATACTCTCATATCCACACATGCACTCATACTTTACATACTCTCATATCCACACATGCACTTATACTTTACATACTCTCATATTCACACATGCACTCATACTTTACATACTCTCATATTCACACATGCACTCATACTTTACATACTCTTATATTCACACATGCACTCATACTTTACATACTCTTATATTCACACATGAACTCATATTTACATACTCTCATATTCACACATGCACTCATATTTACATACTCTCAAATCCACACATGCACTCATACTTTACATACTCTCAAATCCACACATGCACTCATACTTTACATACTCTCATATTCACACATGCACTCATACTTTACATACTCTCATATTCACACATGCACTCATACTTTACATACTCTCATATTCACACATGCACTCATACTTTACATACTCTCATATTCACACATGCACTCATACTTTACATACTCTCATAGTCACACATGCACTCATACTTTACATACTCTCATAGTCACACATGCACTCATACTTTACATACTCTCATAGTCACACATGCACTCATACTTTACATACTCTCATATTCACACATGCACTCATACTTTACATACTCTCATATTCACACATGCACTCATACTTTACATACTCTCATATTCACACATGCACTCATACTCACAGATCCACACATACTCTTAGGTCCACACATGCACTCATACTCACAGATCCACACATACTCTTAGGTCCACACATGCACTCATACTCACATATCCACACATACTCTTAGGTCCACACATGCACTCATACTCACATATCCACACATACTCGTATGTCCACACGTACACAAATGCCCACATAAAATTATGAACTGGATAAAATGCTGGTTTAAGGATAGAAAACAGAGTGTCTTAGTAAATGGAGTACCTTTAGCAGAGGGGGCTGTTACTAGTGGTGTTCTTCATGGGTCAGTTCGGGGACCTGTTTTAATATCAGCAAAGGGTTACAGAGGAAAGTATGTCTGTTTGCAGATTATACAAATATGCAAAAAGAAAAACCCAAACACTAGGCTAAATGATCCAAATCATAAATATATGTAGGAACCAAGCAAGTCTCTCTTACTGTGTTACATATACTCCAGTGTATAATAGAGGGAGACGTGTAGTTAAATCCACTCACCACAAAGTTCCGGGTTATCCGTATAATAACAGCGTTACTACCTGAAATGTAGTTGCCTCTGTGCCGCTCCGGAAGATCCACGCTTCAAATTGAGCAGCTCACAGGGCCTCCGCTGTACTCGAAAACTCTCACCGGTGTGTGGAGGGGTGTGTGCTACTACGTCACTGATGATTAGCCCATCGCAGGCGCTCCTCTCCGTAAGTGACAAGGCTTGGGTCCGCTTCACAACAAGGCTCCAGCTGATGTGTCGGAAGATACTGGAACAAGAGATATCAAAAAGACGCTGCTCCGACATCCATCTTAGAACGGTAAAACCAGGAAAACTTTATTGGTAGTTAAAACATGTAATAAAACACAGCAACATAGCAAAATTTGGTAAAGTGTCAGACGTGGGCGCAGCACAGAGGCATACGCGTTTCGGAAGAAATTCCATAGTCGCAGCCTGATGTGCTGACCCACACACCTGTTTAAAAACCTTAGCGGCTCATATGATAGGTTAAAAACAGAACAACGTCCTTGTGACTCAAACCAATTATACTCAAGATAATATATTTGTTACAAACGCTCTTGAAATTGTTATCTACTTCAAAATTACCAGCAAGAAAGAAATAAAATAGATTAAAGAAAAACATAAGTTAAAACAAATTAGTTAGTAATAGACTAAGGTATTATACACACCGTACTAGTTAGGGTAACTAACATATCATGAATTACTAAAACTGAATCTGAATACAGTGGTACAGATGATAACATAAGGCACTATACAATGCAGCAATAGATAATCACTAGAAGGACTAAGAAAGAAAACCCATGGGACTATTGTGTCACAAGTGATAACTGTTTAGATGATACACTTCACTAGAAATGAATTGAGTGTACTACGTGTGGAGACTAGAACTCATAGGTTAATAGGCAAAATAACATAACAATCCCACTACATACCTGTTTACAGATAGAATACAGGTATATATGTATATATAAGCACATAATATACAGGTTAATGAATAACAGAATATACTGCGTAAAAGTATGGATGATTACGAATTACCTAGAGTTACACAGGAGACCTGTCTAGAGATAAACACTCAATAATTAGATACATGGGGACCACACAAAAGTTAATAATATACACTATTAAAATATAGTATAGGTAAAGGGAAGGGGATAAGTTATCCTAATGTGACTTAGGCAAAATATATATATATTAATGCCAAGTATATTCTCTTAACATTATCATGTTCAGTCATCCTATCGTCTTGGCAAGGAGACAAAAGGGAGTTACTCCCAATGATTGATAATATCAAATCGAGAGTTTAAACCTCTTGGTAATCTAGTATCAAGGGTGAAAATCCAATATGCCTCCCTCCTTGCCAGGATAGTGTCCATATCACCTCCCCTAGCGGGTCTTTTTATCTTCTCTATGGCACACCATGAGAAGAAATGTAAGTCATTGTTATGTAGAGTACCAAAGTGTTGTACTATAGGTGTACTAGCCCTATTTATTTTAAAGGATGACAAATGTTCACGTATCCTCATATTTAGGTCCCTAGACGTGAGACCCACATATTGTAGTTTGCAATGAGTGCATTCAATAAGATAGATGGCATATTCAGTGGTACAGTTCATGCAAGTGTCAATGTCATAAGTTCTATTAGTAACCATACTGTTGACATTTCTAGTTACTTTGACATAATCGCATGGTTTGCACCTCCGCTTTCCACATTTGAACATGCCAGGATGTTGTAACCAAGAACCCTGATTCTCTTTCTTGCTTTTAAGTAATGTAGGTGCCAAAATGTTACCTAGAGTAGGGCTCCTTCTATAGGAGCATCTTAGGCCATTACTCACAGTATTGACAAGTTTGTAATCTGCGGAGAGGAGGGAAAAATGTTTGCGAACAATTGTACATATCTCCTGATATTGTACACTATGATTAGTTACAAAAGTAACACCTTTAAAGACATTCCTCTTCGCAGATTTCAAATCTAATAGATCTTTCCTGTCTATTTTGGTCACTGCTGACTTGGCTCTCTTTATGACAGCCTTAGAGTATTTCCTACTGAGGAGTCTATTTTCTAGTTCCACTGATTCTTTCCTGAACTGCACAGAGTCTGTGCAGTTTCTCCTTAGTCTCGTGAACTCCCCCTTAGCAATAGCAAAGGGGACATGTTTAGGGAGGCAACTAGTGCCCTGGAGTAGTGAATTACCCGAGATGGGTTTCCTGTAAACAGTAGACTCAATATTACCACTTTGTTGTCCTATTAGAGTTACATCCAAATAGTTAATCATATGTGGATTATGCTCACATGTGAAGCTCAGATTGAGATCATTACACTGTAAATGCTCCAGAAAACTACCACCATCCACAGCCTTAGAGTATTTCCTACTGAGGACTCGGGGAGTCTATTTTCTAGTTCCACTGATTCTTTCCTGAACTGCACAGAGTCTGTGCAGTTCCTCCTTAGTCTCGTGAACTCCCCCTTAGCAATAGCAAAGGGGACATGTTTAGGGAGGCAACTAGTGCCCTGGAGTAGTGAATTACCCGAGATGGGTTTCCTGTAAACAGTAGACTCGATATTACCACTTTGTTGTCCTATTAGAGTTACATCCAAATAGTTAATCATATGTGGATTATGCTCACATGTGAAGCTCAGATTGAGATCATTACACTGTAAATGCTCCAGAAAGCTGGGAATAATATCCTCACTACCTTTCCAGATGAAAATGAGGTCATCAATATACCTCTGATACAGAGATATATGTTGTCTGTATGGGTTATTATCTCCAAAGATGTGGTAAAACTCCCACCATCCCAAAAACAAGTTGGCATACGAGGGGGCAAATTTTGCCCCCATGGCGGCACCACACCTTTGGAGATAATAACGATCCTCAAACTTGAAAAAATTGTGTGTTAAGAGAAACGTGAGCACCTTAAGAATATAATTCTTAAGACAGGAGTCATAATCAGTAAAATTGTCAAGAAAAAAAATCACAGATTCAACTCCCTTAGAATGTGGGATACTCGAGTATAAAGAGACAACATTGATTGTCATCCAAACACTAGAATCTGTCCACTTTACATGTTCAAGTATATTCAGGATATGTTTGGTATCTCTCACATACGAGAGAAGTGATATGACAATCGGTTGGAGTATATTATCGAGCCATTGCGAAAGGTTTCCTAATAGAGAATCAACGCCACTTACGATAGGACGACCTTTCGCGTTACTTAGAGATTTGTGTGTTTTGGGAAAATGGTGAAACAGGGGAGTCTTTGGATTATCCACAAAAAGGAAATCGGCTGTGTTGAGATCAATACACCCCTGTTCCAACCCTTCATCCAAAAGATTTTTTAATTCATTCTTGTATTCAAATGTGGGATCTCTACCCAGAACTAAGTAGTCATCCTCATTCTGTAATTGTCTGAGGCCTTCAGCAACATACTGTTCGCGATCCATAGCAACTACCATTCCACCCTTATCTGATTTCCTTATAACCAAATTTTCATTATTTTGCAAAGAGGAAACTGCCTCTCTTTCAGATAAGCATAGATTGGGTCTGCTAGTTGATCGTTTAGATTTTAAATTAATTAGATCTTTTTCCACCCTGCTATGAAACGTTTCAATGATGTTACCCCTGCTCTGTATTGGGTAGAAGCGTGACTTCTTCTTAAGGCTACTTCTAGTGTCTTGTTTGTATGCAGCATTTAATTGCAATTGCTGTAATGAGACAATATCACAATTTTCTGAAAAACTAGGTCTATCACACGACTCGAGATTGCTACTAGTTACTGTTGCTAGGTCACTATGGGTCATAGACTGGTCATCTGAAAAGTGTTTACTTAATGTGATGTTTCTTACCAGTCTATTGACATCTAGAATTGTTTGGAACAGGTCAAAGTTATTTGTGGGGGCAAAATTCAAGCCAAGATTTAGTACTCTAATGTGCTTCACTCAAATTGAAGGAAGCAGACCCAATCTATGCTTATCTGAAAGAGAGGCAGTTTCCTCTTTGCAAAATAATGAAAATTTGGTTATAAGGAAATCAGATAAGGGTGGAATGGTAGTTGCTATGGATCGTGAACAGTATGTTGCTGAAGGCCTCAGACAATTACAGAATGAGGATGACTACTTAGTTCTGGGTAGAGATCCCACATTTGAATACAAGAATTAATTAAAACATCTTTTGGATGAAGGGTTGGAACAGGGGTGTATTGATCTCAACACAGCAGATTTCCTTTTTGTGGATAATCCAAAGACTCCCCTGTTCCACCATTTTCCCAAAACACACAAATCTCTAAGTAACGTGAAAGGTCGTCCTATCTTAAGTGGCGTTGATTCTCTATTAGGAAACCTTTCGCAATGGCTCGATAATATACTCCAACAGATTGTCATATCACTTCTCTCGTATGTGAGAGATACCAAAGATATCCTGAATATACTTGAACATGTAAAGTGGACAGATTCTAGTGTTTGGATGACAATCGATGTTGTCTCTTTATACTCGAGTATCCCACATTCTAAGGGAGTTGAATCTGTGACCTTTTTTCTTGACAATTTTACTGATTATGACTCCTGTCTTAAGAATTGTATTCTTAAGGTGCTCACATTTCTTTTAACACACAATTTTTTCAAGTTTGAGGATCGTTATTATCTCCAAAGGTGTGGTACCGCCATGGTGGCAAAATTTACCCCCTCGTATGCCAACTTGTTTTTGGGATGGTGGGAGTTTTACCACATCTTTGGAGATAATAACCCAAACAGACAACATATATCTCTGTATCAGAGGTATATTGATTACCTCATTTTCATCTGGACAGGTAGTGAGGATATTATTCCCAGCTTTCTGGAGCATTTACAGTGTAATGATCTCAATCTGAGCTTCACATGTGAGCATAATCCACATATGATTAACTATTTGGATGTAACTCTTATAGGACAACAAAGTGGTAATATCGAGTCTACTGTTTACAGGAAACCCATCTCGGGTAATTCACTACTCCAGGGCACTAGTTGCCTCCCTAAACATGTCCCCTTTGCTATTGCTAAGGGGGAGTTCACGAGACTAAGGAGAAACTGCACAGACTCTGTGCAGTTCAGGAAAGAATCAGTGGAACTAGAAAATAGACTCCTCAGTAGGAAATACTCTAAGGCTGTCATAAAGAGAGCCAAGTCAGCAGTGACCAAAATAGACAGGAAAGATCTATTAGATTTGAAATCTGCGAAGAGGAATGTCTTTAAAGGTGTTACTTTTGTAACTAATCATAGTGTACAATATCAGGAGATATGTACAATTGTTCGCAAACATTTTTCCCTCCTCTCCGCAGATGACAAACTTGTCAATACTGTGAGTAATGGCCTAAGATGCTCCTATAGAAGGAGCCCTACTCTAGGTAACATTTTGGCACCTACATTACTTAAAAGCAAGAAAGAGAATCAGGGTTCTTGGTTACAACATCCTGGCATGTTCAAATGTGGAAAGCGGAGGTGCAAACCATGCGATTATGTCAAAGTAACTAGAAATTTCAACAGTATGGTTACTAATAGAACTTATGACATTGACACTTGCATGAACTGTACCACTGAATATGCCATCTATCTTATTGAATGCACTCATTGCAAACTACAATATGTGGGTTTCACGTCTAGGGACCTAAATACGAGGATACGTGAACATTTGTCATCCTTTAAAATAAATAGGGCTAGTACACCTATAGTACAACACTTTGGTACTCTACATAACAATGATTTACATTTCTTCTCATGGTGTGCCATAGAGAAGATAAAAAGACCCGCTAGGGGAGGTGATATGGACACTATCCTGGCAAGGAGGGAGGCATATTGGATTTTCACCCTTGATACTAGATTACCAAGAGGTTTAAACTCTCGATTTGATATTATCAATCATTGGGAGTAACTCCCTTTTGCCTCCTTGCCAAGACGATAGGATGACTGAACATGATAATGTTAAGAGAATATACTTGGCATTAATATATATATATTTTGCCTAAGTCACATTAGGATAACTTATCCCCTTCCCTTTACCTATACTATATTTTAATAGTGTATATTATTAACTTTTGTGTGGTCCCCATGTATCTAATTATTGAGTGTTTATCTCTAGACAGGTCTCCTGTGTAACTCTAGGTAATTCGTAATCATCCATACTTTTACGCAGTATATTCTGTTATTCATTAACCTGTATATTATGTGCTTATATATACATATATACCTGTATTCTATCTGTAAACAGGTATGTAGTGGGATTGTTATGTTATTTTGCCTATTAACCTATGAGTTCTAGTCTCCACACGTAGTACACTCAATTCATTTCTAGTGAAGTGTATCATCTAAACAGCTAAACAGTTATCACTTGTGACACAATAGTCCCATGGGTTTTCTTTCTTAGTCCTTCTAGTGATTATCTATTGCTGCATTGTATAGTGCCTTATGTTATCATCTGTACCACTGTATTCAGATTCAGTTTTAGTAATTCATGATATGTTAGTTACCCTAACTAGTACGGTGTGTATAATACCTTAGTCTATTACTAACTAATTTGTTTTAACTTATGTTTTTCTTTAATCTATTTTATTTCTTTCTTGCTGGTAATTTTGAAGTAGATAACAATTTCAAGAGCGTTTGTAACAAATATATTATCTTGAGTATAATTGGTTTGAGTCACAAGGACGTTGTTCTGTTTTTAACCTATCATATGAGCCGCTAAGGTTTTTAAACAGGTGTGTGGGTCAGCACATCAGGCTGTGACTATGGAATTTCTTCCGAAACGCGTATGCCTGTGTGCTGCGCCCACGTCTGACACTTTACCAAATTTTGCTGTGTTTTATTACATGTTTTAACTACCAATAAAGTTTTCCTGGTTTTACCGTTCTAAGATGGATGTGGGAGCAGCGTCTTTTTGATATCTGCAGATTATACAAAAATATGTAATAAAGTAGATGTTCTAGGGGGTAGACAAAATGAGAAGTCATATACAACAATTGGAGGATTGGACAAATGACTAGGATCTAAAGTTTAACACTGCAAAGTGTAACATTATGCATATAGGGAAGAAAAATCTAAACGTTAATTATGACACTTTACTGACTGTTACAAATGAGGAACAGGACTTGGAAATTATTATGTCAGATGATTTAAAAGTTTAGTAAACAATGTAGTAATGCAGCGAGTAAGGCCAGTAGAGGGCGTGAATGTATTGGTATATGTATTTGCAGCAGAAATAGTGAGGTTTTTATGCCACTGTACAGATCATTAGGCCTCATCTTGAGGTTCTTATGCCACTGTACAGATCATTAGTTAGGCCTCATCTTGAGGTTTTTATGCCACTGTACAGATCATTAGTTAGGCCTCATCTTGAGGTTCTTATGCCACTGTACAGATCATTAGTTAGGCCTCATCTTGAGGTTCTTATTCCACTGTACAGATCATTAGGCCTCATCTTGAGGTTTTTATGCCACTTTACAGATCATTAGTTGGGCCTCATCTTGAGGTTCTTATGCCACTGTACAGATCATTAGTTAGGCCTCATCTTGAGGTTCTTATGCCACTGTACAGATCATTAGGCCTCATCTTGAGGTTCTTATGCCACTGTACAGATCATTAGTTAGGCCTCATCTTGAGGTTCTTATGCCACTGTACAGATCATTAGGCCTCATCTTGAGGTTCTTATGCCACTGTACATATCATTAGTTAGGCCTCATCTTGAGGTTTTTATGCCACTGTACAGATCATTAGTTAGGCCTCATCTTGAGGTTTTTATGCCACTTTACAGATCATTAGTTAGGCCTCATCTTGAGGTTCTTATGCCACTGTACAGATCATTAGTTAGGCCTCATCTTGAGGTTCTTATTCCACTGTACAGATCATTAGGCCTCATCTTGAGGTTTTTATGCCACTTTACAGATCATTAGTTGGGCCTCATCTTGAGGTTCTTATGCCACTGTACAGATCATTAGGCCTCATCTTGAGGTTCTTATGCCACTGTACAGATCATTAGGCCTCATCTTGAGGTTCTTATGCCACTGTACAGATCATTAGTTAGGCCTCATCTTGAGGTTCTTATGCCACTGTACAGATCATTAGGCCTCATCTTGAGGTTCTTATGCCACTGTACAGATCATTAGGCCTCATCTTGAGGTTCTTATGCCACTGTACAGATCATTAGTTAGGCCTCATCTTGAGGTTCTTATGCCACTGTACAGATCATTAGGCCTCATCTTGAGGTTCTTATGCCACTGTACAGATCATTAGTTAGGCCTCATCTTGAGGTTTTTATGCCACTGTACAGATCATTAGTTAGGCCTCATCTTGAGGTTTTTATGCCACTTTACAGATCATTAGTTAGGCCTCATCTTGAGGTTCTTATGCCACTGTACAGATCATTAGTTAGGCCTCATCTTGAGGTTTTTATGCCACTGTACAGATCATTAGTTAGGCCTCATCTTGAGGTTTTTATGCCACTTTACAGATCATTAGTTAGGCCTCATCTTGAGGTTCTTATGCCACTGTACAGATCATTAGTTAGGCCTCATCTTGAGGTTCTTATTCCACTGTACAGATCATTAGGCCTCATCTTGAGGTTTTTATGCCACTTTACAGATCATTAGTTAGGCCTCATCTTGAGGTTCTTATGCCACTGTACAGATCATTAGGCCTCATCTTGAGGTTCTTATGCCACTGTACAGATCATTAGTTAGGCCTCATCTTGAGGTTTTTATGCCACTGTACAGATCATTAGTTAGGCATCATCTTGAGGTTCTTATGCCACTTTACATATCATTAGTTATGATATGGTACATTCCAGGTAACTCAGCCTCTCTTACAGAAAAAGGCTGACACGATTTCAGTCCCGTGCAACCAAGCTTGTTGTTTTTTGTTTTGATTCCATATACCTCACACTTAAGTTCATTTTGTTATTTCATTCGAACCATCACCTCACACGTTTTCTTTCAGTTATGTCTTGTTGCATTTACATTACGTCATGTCCTTATCACATTCATTTCACATACAGCATTATTTCTGTCATTTATGGCGTTATATCACCACATGTTGTTACCCATAACGTTTACGGGCACCCATGGACTGTGTTATTGTTTACTAATTAACTTGTTTGGTGGCAAGTCTCCTCGTCCGTACATTCATACGCTATACGTTTTTATGAGACATCATAATATTCCTACCTCTCACCCAACACATTTTTTTCAGGTAATCACAAGGCCTGAGTTTGTTTTTTAATTTGCCTGGTACGCACTAGGGAACTCTGCCTCTTTTACAGACAGGGACTGACACATTTTCGGTCCCGTGCAAGTTGAGTTTTTGTTTTTAACTAATTTGCTATCACCCTAGTGATAGTTATAATTTTAGGAAACCCTTACATTCTTACCTCTTACCCGACACGTCAAGTTTGTTGTTTTTATGATTTATTATCACCATTGTGATTGCGCTTGCTTGCACCACATACCTCAGACATACTTAAAGGGACATTATACACTCATTTTTTCTTTGCATAAATGTTTTGTAGATGATCTATTTATATAGCCCATAAAGTTTTTTTTTTTAAATTAATGTATAGTTTTGCTTATTTTTAAATAACATTGCTCTGATTTTCAGACTCCTAACCAAGCCCCAAAGTTTTATGTGAATACGCTCGACTACCTACTCCAGCTTGCTCCTGTTTGTGTAAAGGGTCTTTTCATATGCAAAAGAAGGGGGAGGGGGGGGGAGTGTCTTATTTGCCACTTGCAGTGGGCTTTCCAGCTACCTTTTCAACAGAGCCAAACTGACAGCTTCTAAGTAAGTTTTTAAACAGTTTTATACTGGATTTTTATATCAGTATCTGTGCATATTATTCTTTATAGTAGTGTCTATTACATGCAGTTATATGAAAATGAGTGTATACTGTCCCTTTAAATATAATATATTTTAAATTGTTTTAATAATCATTTTCTTTCAGTTACATAGGTTATGTTTCAAGCCTCAGGTATTGATGAATTTGCCTATGTCCTGCCATCTCCTGCAGGGGATCGGAGCACAGGAGTTCACCCTCACTTAGGTCCTGGACTATCCCCTAGCTCATGGCCGAGTTACAGCGTTGGGGTATTTCTTACCCGGCTACAGCACGCAAAGCTGTTTTTATTTAGGTTTCTGTTTCCTGTACGCCAGGTACCAGCGTTGTCTTTTAAGTACTGTTGCTATTTCTCTGTTTTAGATTCATTCTATCCTGTATTTATTGCTGACTTAATTTGACAAACTTCGGGCTAGGGTTGATACTCTGTAGAGTCACTCATACTCCTTGTCCCTGAGACACCTGTTGCTCCTGAGCTTTAGCTGTCTTCGCCCCTTTGCCCGTAGCCTCATGTTCGGGTATCATTGCCCTCTCTGTCACTCCGGCACATTTCTAGCTACCTGAATTTCTGAGGGATTTGTTAGTTGATAGGATGTGGTTTTGGTTGTTGAGTCTAAGTTCCTTTGACTTAGCCGCGTACTCTCTGTCTAGGATATGTCCTTGCCTTTAGTGTTTTCAGGGATGTCATTTGCTTATTATTTCTGTCATTACTTTTAGGATTCACTGTCAAAAGTAATTCACTACCTAGTTGATTTCCTTCTTTTTGTCACGTTAGGCATGGTTAGTAGTCCATTTTCATGCGTTAAAGATCTCCCATGTCTTTACCAGGAGGAGCTGCAGTCACTGCTAGGTAAGCTTTGCTTTGAGTATTATTGTTCCTGCTGCTTTATCTGGTTTACATCTGTGGGACGAGTTCCTTCTACTTTGGGACGGCAAATCCATGCTCATTCCTGCAGTGTCGGAATCTTTTCCTCATGTAGTTCTGGATGCTGCAGCTTTCTCAGGCTATGCCTCTCACTGGCTGGCAGGGTCTTGGCTAGATAAAATTCTGTTAATACCCAGGCTTGCTTAGTTTTCTTCGCTCTTTGAGTTATAGCCCATAGTTGCTGTTCAGGTTTAGGGTCACATCATAGTTTTCTCTACAGACAATTAGGCCACCTCTCTTATTATCTAGGGTGCCAGACGCAGTCGACAGAGCCACTCCCGTCCCTCACCACTCTCTGTTAACTATGTTTAAATACTTTGTAACTTCCTGCAGTCGGTTCAATCAACGAGTCCTTGTCTTCTAACACTAGAAAGACTTATTACATGGCTTGCAACACTTTCAGTCGTTCCAGTCTTCATATCCCGATTTGTCTACTGTAATAGCCATACATGCTGGCATTCGTGGCCTACTGCAAATCACACTTTAATCTCTGTCATGATACAATTTAATTGTATTTGGCTGTTATACATCATTTCTTAGTGTTACTGTACCCTTATAGGCCCTCTTTATTTACTGCGAATCCTATTAAAGCTATTATATAGGAATTCAGGTTAGTAGCTCCCCTGTCATGGCTGTCCGGTTTCCCATTACTGGGAAGATTTACTGTAACTTGTCTGAATTGTTAACCTAGCCCCCTTTCAGCCTGTTATCTAGTCTGTCCCTTTAAACTGCCATTTTTGGCCCTTTGTGGTTTAATAAGGTCAGGTAAATTCACATGTATTGGTAGAACGTTCCCTCTGTTCATTACTGTTTGCAGATGGATTCATGTAAGACGCAACAGTTAGGGGCTGGCATAGATATGAAGTATTTTAAGACCCATAACTCATGGTGCCCTATAGCTTGCACCAGCTCTTGTTAGTTGTCAAGTAGACCCAGGGATGGCCGCTTTTACCTTTTTCTGATACTCCCCTCACTACAAAGCTATTCAAACACTGTTGCATTGTCTTAGTGAATCTAGGCCCTTAATCATTCTCCGGTCATTCATTTAGAATAGGAGCCTCTTGTCATGGGATCTCCACTTATGTCTTTAAGAGATTAGGGAGATGGAACTCATCCTGCTTTGCTAGGTATATTCCGATCCTTAAGTTGTATGTCTCAGGCATCCTCATACTTTGCTGTATAACTCTGTTGTATTATTTCTTAACGTTCCCTCATCCTACTCGTTCTCTTTTTGCCCCCTTTTAGGCATACTGACCATGTGATCACGGCACACCTAAGGTCACTTTTCCCTCTCCCTCTTTTAGCTTTCTGTTACCTCACAGAAGTAAGACAAATATCTATTTACCATCCTATCTTACATAGAATCTTCATGCACAAAACAATCTTGTGTAAATATGTCTTTTTTTGCCAGATCTGGGGGTTTTTAATGTGGGGTTTCATTGTATATCTACATTATTGTGCAAAAGTCTTAGGTCACCGTTAGATTTGTTGTTTTAATGACCATGCATATTTATTTTTCGGTCTCTTTATTAAGATTAAAAAAGAAAATACAGAAAATATGTACACTAAATATAAAAAGCACAGAATTTCCACAAC
>NC_069503.1:12275133-12281526 GCF_027579735.1 Bombina bombina | reverse complement strand
CCTTACAGATAATGACACTTATTACACATATATCTGTTATATAATGTGATCGCTGGGCGCGCACAATAAAACTATATTCTATAACATTCTTACAGATAATGACACTTATTACACATATATCTGTTATATAATGTGATCACTGGGTGCGCACAATAAAACTATATTCTATAACATTCTTACAGATAATGACACTTATTACACATATATCTGTTATATAATGTGATCACTGGGTGCGCACAATAAAACTATATTCTATAACATTCTTACAGATAATGACACTTATTACACATATATCTGTTATATAATGTGATCACTGGGTGCGCACAATAAAACTATATTCTATAACATTCTTACAGATAATGACACTTATTACACATATATCTGTTATATAATGTGATCACTGGGTGCGCACAATAAAACTCTATATTCTATAACATTCTTACAGATAATGACACTTATTACACATATATCTGTTATATAATGTGATCACTGGGTGCGCACAATAAAACTATATTCTATAACATTCTTACAGATAATGACACTTATTACACATATATCTGTTATATAATGTGATCACTGGGTGCGCACAATAAAACTATATTCTATAACATTCTTACAGATAATGACACTTATTACACATATATCTGTTATATAATGTGATCACTGGGTGCGCACAATAAAACTATATTCTATAACCTTCTTACAGATAATGACACTTATTACACATATATCTGTTATATAATGTGATCACTGGGTGCGCACAATAAAACTATATTCTATAACCTTCTTACAGATAATGACACTTATTACACATATATCTGTTATATAATGTGATCACTGGGTGCGCACAATAAAACTCTATATTCTATAACATTCTTACAGATAATGACACTTATTACACATATATCTGTTATATAATGTGATCACTGGGTGCGCACAATAAAACTCTATATTCTATAACATTCTTACAGATAATGACACTTATTACACATATATCTGTTATATAATGTGATCACTGGGTGCGCACAATAAAACTATATTCTATAACATTCTTACAGATAATGACACTTATTACACATATATCTGTTATATAATGTGATCACTGGGTGCGCACAATAAAACTATATTCTATAACATTCTTACAGATAATGACACTTATTACACATATATCTGTTATATAATGTGATCACTGGGTGCGCACAATAAAACTATATTCTATAACATTCTTACAGATAATGACACTTATTACACATATATCTGTTATATAATGTGATCACTGGGTGCGCACAATAAAACTATATTCTATAACATTCTTACAGATAATGACACTTATTACACATATATCTGTTATATAATGTGATCACTGGGTGCGCACAATAAAACTATATTCTATAACATTCTTACAGATAATGACACTTATTACACATATATCTGTTATATAATGTGATCACTGGGTGCGCACAATAAAACTATATTCTATAACATTCTTACAGATAATGACACTTATTACACATATATCTGTTATATAATGTGATCACTGGGTGCGCACAATAAAACTATATTCTATAACATTCTTACAGATAATGACACTTATTACACATATATCTGTTATATAATGTGATCACTGGGCGTGCACAATAAAACTCTTACGCCTAGATTACAAGTTTTTGTCGGTAAGGCTGTGCGGAGCTAATGAGCCTTTTTTTCTTACTGCTCACTTAAGCCAGCGCTGGTATTACAGGTTTTCTTCAAGCCGGCGTTAACCTCAGAAAAGTTAGTGTTGAGCAAATTTTAGCTCCACATCTCACTGTAATACCAGCGTTGCTGGCAAAACGTGCTCGTGCACGATTTCCCCATAGGAAACAATGGGGCTGAGCTGGCTGAAAAAAAACCTAACACCTGCAAAAAAGCAGCGTTCAGCTCCTAACGCAGCCCCATTGTTTCCTATGGGGAAATGAATTTTATGTCTACACCTGACACCCTAACCTGAACCCTGAGTCTAAACACCCCTAATCTTACACTTATTAATCCCTAATCTGCCGCCCCTGCTATCGCTGACATCTACATTATATTATTAACCCCTAATCTGCCTCTCCGGACACCGCCGCCACCTACATTATACTTATTAACCCCTAATCTGCTGCCCTCAACATCGCCGACACCTACATTATAGTTATTAACCCCTAATCTGCCCCCCCAACTTCGCCGCAACTATATTAAATTTATTAACCCCTAATCTGCCGCCACTACAATAAATTTATTAACCCCTAAACCTAAGTCTAACCCTAACCCTGACACTCCCCTGACTTAAATATAATTTGCATACATCTAAATAAATTTACTACAATTAAATAAATTATTCCTATTTAAAACTAAATACTTACCTATAAAATAAACCCTACGATAGCTACAATATAATTAATAATTACATTGTAGCTATATTAGGATTTATTTTTGTTTTACAGGCAACTTTGTATTTATTTTAACTAGGTACAATAGCTATTAAATAGTTATTAACTATTTAATAACTTCCTAGTTAAAATAAACACAAATTTACCTGTAAAATAAACCCTAACCTAAGTTACAATTACACCTAACACTACACTATCATTAAATAAATTATTCCTATTTAAAACTAAATACTTACATGTGAAATAAACCATAAGATAGATGCAATATAACTAATAGTTACATTGTAGCTATTTTAGGATTAATATTTATTTTACAGGCAACTTTGTATTTATTTTCACTAGGTACAATAGCTATTAAATAGTTAAGAACTATTTAATAACTTCCTAGTTAAAATAAACACAAATTTACCTGTAAAATTAACCCTAACCTAAGTTACAATTACACCTAACACTACACTATAATTAAACTAATGACCTAAACTACCTACAATTAATTACAATTAAATTAAATAAACTAAATTACGAAAAAAAAACACTAAATTACAGAAAATAAAAAAAGAATTACAAGAATTTTAAACTAATTACACCTAATCTAATCCCCCTAATAAAATACAAAACCCCCTAAAATAATAAAATTCCCTACCCTATACTAAATTACAAATAACCTTAAAAGGGCCTTTTGCGGGGCATTGCCCCAAAGTAATCGGCTCTTATACCTGTAAAAAAAAATACAATACCCCCCCAACATTAAAACCCACCACCCACACACCCAACCCTACTCTAAAACCCACCCAATCCCCCCTTAAAAAAAACCTAACACTACCCCCTTGAAGATCACCCTACCTTGAGAAGTCTTCACCCAGCCGGGCACAAGTGGTCCTCCAGAGGTTCCGAAGTCTTCATCCTATCCGGCCAGAAGAGGACATCCAGACCGGCAGAAGGCTTCATCCAGATGGCATCTTCTATCTTCATCCTTCCGGAGCGGAGTGGGTCCATCTTCAAGACTTCCGACGCGGAGAATCCTCTTCTTCCGACGGCTGACGACTGAATGACTGGTCCTTTAAGTGACGTCATCCAAGATGGCGTCCCTTGAATTCCGATTGGCTGATAGAATCCTATCAGCCAATTGGAATTAAGGTAGGAAAAATCCAATCAGCCAAAAGAATGCGAGGTCAATCCTATTGGCTGATTGCATCAGCCAATAGGATTTTTCCTACCTTAATTCCAATTGGCTGATAGGATTCTATCAGCCAATCGGAATTCAAGGGACGCCATCTTGGATGACGTCACTTAAAGGACCAGTCATTCAGTCGTCGGCCGTCGGATGAAGAGGATGCTCCGCGTTGGATGTCTTGAAGATTGACCCACTCCGCTCCGGAAGGATGAAGATAGAAGATGCCGTCTGGATGAAGACTTCTGCCGGTCTGGAGGTCCTCTTCTGGCCGGATAGGATGAAGACTTCAGACCCTCTGGAGGACCACTTGTGCCCGGCTGGGTGAAGACGGCTCAAGGTAGGGTGATCCTGAAGGGGGTAGTGTTAGTTTTTTTTAAGGGGGGATTGGGTGGGTTTTAGAGTAGGTTTTGGTGTGTGTGTGGTGGGTTTTAAGGTTGGGGGGTATTGTATTTTTTTTTAACAGGTGAAAGAGCTGATTACTTTGGGGCAATGCCCCGCAAAAGGCCCTTTTAAGGGCTATTTGTAATTTAGTATATTGTAGGGAATTTTATTATTTGGGGGGGTTATTTTATTAGGGGGATTAGATTAGGTGTAATTAGTTTAAAATTCTTGTAATTCTTTTTTTATTTTCTGTAATTTAGTGTTTTTTTTTCGTAATTTAGTTTATTTAATTGTAATTAAATTGTAGGTAGCTTAGGTAATTAGTTTAATTATAGTGTAGTGTTAGGTGTAATTGTAACTTAGGTTAGGGTTTATTTTACAGGTACTTTTGTACTTATTTTAGCTGGGTAGTTATTAAATAGTTAATAACTATTTAAAAACTATTGTACCTAGTTAAAATAAATACAAAGTTGCCTGTAAAATAAAAATAAACCCTAAGATGGCTACAATGTAATTATTAGTTATATTGTAGCTATCTTCGGGTTTATTTTATCGTTAAGTATTTAGTTCTAAATAGGATTAATTTATTTAGTAATTTAATTTAGTTTTATTTAATTATATTTCAGTTAGGGGGGGTTAGGGTTAGTAAGTAGACAGCGCGGCTCCAAAAGCCGTCTCCAGGAACAAACAGCGAACCCAAATTGAAGATGTAAACTGCACGGATAGCTGGATGGTAGAGGTGCTCACCACACAAAGGAAAGTTGGTCCGGTAATACAAAAGAAAGAAAAAGGCGGCATTCCAGGTATATGAAAAACAAATAGGAGATTTATTCCATATTCTCAGTCGCTACACACAGAACACCAACAGGTAACAGAAGAAGGGGGCGTGTCCTTACGTGTTTTGTGCCGTGCGGCACTTAGTCATAGGATAATCTTTTTATCCTATGACTAAGTGCTGCACGGCACAAAACGCATAAGGACACGCCCCCTTCATCCTTTACCTGTTGGTGTTCTGTGTGTAGCGACTGAGAATATGGAATAAATCTCCTATTTGTTTTTCATATACCTGGAGTGCCGCATTTTTCTTTCTTTTGGGTTAGGGTTAGATTTAGGGGTTAATAAATTTAATATAGTAACGGCGACGTTGCGGTTGGCAGATTAGGGGTTAATAAATGTAGGTATGTCGGCGATGTTAGGGAACGGCAGATTAGGGGTTAATAAAATTTAACTAGTGTTTGCGAGGTGGGAGTGCGGCGGTTTAGGGGTTAATACATTTATTAAAGTGGCGGCGATGTCCGGTCGGCAGATTAGGGGTTAAACATTTTAGTTAAGTGTTTGCAATGGGGGGGGGGCTCGGTTTAGGGGTTAATAGGTAGTTTATGGGTGTTAGTGTACTTTTTAGCACTTTAGTTAAGAGTTTTATGTTACGGTGTTAGCCCATAAAACTCTATCTTGACAGGAGAGGGTCTACCGCTCACTTTTTCAGGCGATCGTAATACCGGCGTTAGGCAAATCCCATTAAAAAGATAGGATACGCAATTGATGTAAGGGGATTTGCGGTAAGCTAAAATCGCGGAAAAAAAGTGAGCGGTAGACCCTCTCCTGCCTGACTCGTAATACCAGCGGGCGTTAAAAAGCAGCGTTGGGACCTCTCAACGCTGCTTTTTAAGGCCAACTCAAGACTCGTAATCTAGCCTTATGTTCATTAAAAAATGTTCCATTATCCATTTAAAAAAGCAACTGTGAAGCAAGTTGATTTTTTAAAAATGTTTTCATTTTAACTTAAACTAATACAGTATTATAGTTGTACACTTCCTGCTAATTTTCATTGGCTAACAGTTTCTTCCTGCTAATTTTCATTGGCTAACAGTTACTTCCTGCTAATTTTCATTGGCTAACAGTTAATTCCTACTAATGTCTATTGGGTGAAAGGTAAATGAGCAATTGTATTTAAAGAGGCATTGATGCAAGGGAGGAAAACATAATTCTGTCACTATATAAATCCCTGGTAAGACCTCACCTTGAGTATGGAGTGCAGTTCTGGGGACTGATCTCAAAAAAAGACATTGCAGACCTAGAAAAAGTTCAGAAAAGGGCCATAAAGCTAATAAGGGGAATGAAAAATTTAAAGGGACATAATACTCACATGCTAAATCACTTGAAACTGATGCAGTCTAACTGTAAAATGCTGACAGGAAAATATCACCTGATCATCTCTATGTAAAAAAGGAAGATATTTTACCTCAGAATTTCCTCAGCTCACCAGGGTAAGTGCTGTGTAAATAGTTATAATTCAGCTGCTGTCCAGCTGCAGGTAAAAAAAAAAAAAATGAACAGCAGCCAATCAGCATCAGCAGTGCTGAGGTCATGAACTCTTTTACTGTGATCTCATGAGATTTGACTTAACTCTCATGAGATTTCATAGTA
>NC_069503.1:12147633-12270133 GCF_027579735.1 Bombina bombina | reverse complement strand
TGTAATGTGCAGTACACGTTATACACAGAGCCTATGTAATGTGCAGTACACGTTATACACAGAGCCTATGTAATGTGCAGTACACGTTATACACAGAGCCTATGTAATGTGCAGTACACGTTATACACAGAGCCTATGTAATGTGCAGTACACGTTATACACAGAGCCTATGTAATGTGCAGTACGCGTTATACGCAGAGCCTATGTAATGTGCAGTACGCGTTATACGCAGAGCCTATGTAATGTGCAGTACGCGTTATACGCAGAGCCTATGTAATGTGCAGTACGCGTTATACTCAGAGCCTATGTAATGTGCAGTACGCGTTATACTCAGAGCCTATGTAATGTGCAGCACGCGTTATACACAGAGCCTATGTAATGTGCAGTACGCGTTATACACAGAGCCTATGTAATGTGCAGTACACGTTATACACAGAGCCTATGTAATGTGCAGTACACGTTATACACAGAGCCTATGTAATGTGCAGTACGCGTTATACACAGAGCCTATTTAGTGTGCCTTATACACAGAATAAATGAATTCTCTAGACTAGCTGGTTGTCTGATGCTGATTCTTTCTCCCTCAGGTCCTTCATACCAGACGAGCACATGGTGTGGTGCCCAGAACAGCTGCTACAGTGTGTCCTTGCGCACATACACTACATGCCCGACCACTGGCAAGGCCACGCGCACAAGTCAGAGACCCGCGATGAGCTATCCCAGCTCTTCCAATATAAGGCGGTAAGAAAATCCTACTCTCTGTATTACCTAATCCTGCTGATCCCTCTCCGCAGATTAGTGTTTTATCTAAGTCTGTACAGGTGTATATAGGTGTAATATCTCAGTCTGTACAAGTGTATATAGGTGTTTTATCTAAATCTGTACAGGTGTATATAGGTGTATTATCTCAGTCTGTACATGTGTATATAGGTGTATTATCTCAGTCTGTACCGGTGTATATAGGTGTATTATCCCAGTCTGTACAGGTGTATATAGGTGTTTTATCTAAGTCTGTACAGGTGTATATAGGTGTATTATCTCAGTCTGTACATGTGTATATAGGTGTATTATCTCAGTCTGTACATGTGTATATAGGTGTATTATCTCAGTCTGTACAGGTGTATATAGGTGTAATATCTCAGTATGTACATGTGTATATAGGTGTTTTATCTAAATCTGTACAGGTGTATATAGGTGTATTATCTCAGTCTGTACAGGTGTATATAGATGTATTATCTCAGTCTGTACATGTGTATATAGGTGTTTTATCTAAATCTGTACAGGTGTATATAGGTGTATTATCTCAGTCTGTACAGGTGTATATAGGCATAATATCTCAGTCTGTACAGGTGTATATAGGTGTATTATCTCAGTCTGTACATGTGTATATAGGTGTATTATCCCAGTCTGTACAGGTGTATATAGGTGTTTTATCTAAGTCTGTACAGGTGTATATAGGTGTAATATCTCAGTCTGTACAAGTGTATATAGGTGTTTTATCTAAATCTGTACAGGTGTATATAGGTGTATTATCCCAGTCTGTACAGGTGTATATAGGTGTATTATCTCAGTCTGTACAGGTGTATATAGGTGTATTATCCCAGTCTGTACAGGTGTATATAGGTGTATTATCTGTGTCTGTACATGTGTATATAGGTGTAATATCTCAGTCTGTACAAGTGTATATAGGTGTTTTATCTAAATCTGTACAGGTGTATATAGGTGTATTATCTCAGTCTGTACAGGTGTATATAGATGTAATATCCCAGTCTGTACAGGTGTATATAGATGTATTATCCCAGTCTGTACAGGTGTATATAGATGTATTATCTCAGTCTGTACAGGTGTATATAGATGTATTATCTCATTCTGTACATGTGTATATAGGTGTAATATCCCAGTCTGTACTTGTGTATATAGGTGTAATATCTAAGTCTGTACAGGTGTATATAGGTGTATTATCTCAGTCTGTACAGGTGTATATAGGTGTGTTATCCCAGTCTGTACAGGTGTATATAGATGTAATATCCCAGTCTGTACAGGTGTATATAGATGTATTATCCCAGTCTGTACAGGTGTATATAGATGTATTATCTCAGTCTGTACAGGTGTATATAGATGTATTATCTCATTCTGTACATGTGTATATAGGTGTATTATCCCAGTCTGTACAGGTGTATATAGGTGTGTTATCCCAGTCTGTACATGTGTATATAGGTGTATTATCTCAGTCTGTACATGTGTATATAGGTGTATTATCTCAGTCTGTACATGTGTATATAGGTGTATTATCTCAGTCTGTACATGTGTATATAGGTGTATTATCCCAGTCTGTACAGGTGTACAGGGAGTGCAGAATTATTAGGCAAATGAGTATTTTGACCACATCATCCTCTTTATGCATGTTGTCTTACTCCAAGCTGTATAGGCTCGAAAGCCTACTACCAATTAAGCATATTAGGTGATGTGCATCTCTGTAATGAGAAGGGGTGTGGTCTAATGACATCAACACCCTATATCAGGTGTGCATAATTATTAGGCAACTTCCTTTCCTTTGGCAAAATGGGTCAAAAGAAGGACTTGACAGGCTCAGAAAAGTAAAAAATAGTGAGATATCTTGCAGAGGGATGCAGCACTCTTAAAATTGCAAAGCTTCTGAAGAATGATCATCGAACAATCAAGCGTTTCATTCAAAATAGTCAACAGGGTCGCAAGAAGCGTGTGGAAAACCCAAGGCGCAAAATAACTGCCCATGAACTGAGAAAAGTCAAGCGAGCAGCTGCCAAGATGCCACTTGCCACCAGTTTGGCCATATTTCAGAGCTGCAACATCACTGGAGTGCCCAAAAGCACAAGGTGTGCAATACTCAGAGACATGGCCAAGGTAAGAAAGGCTGAAAGACGACCACCACTGAACAAGACACACAAGCGGAAACGTCAAGACTGGGCCAAGAAATATCTCAAGACTGATTTTTCTAAGGTTTTATGTACTGATGAAATGAGAGTGAGTCTTGATGGGCCAGATGGATGGGCCCGTGGCTGGATTGGTAAAGGGCAGAGAGCTCCAGTCCGACTCAGACGCCAGCAAGGTGGAAGTGGAGTACTGGTTTGGGCTGGTATCATCAAAGATGAGCTTGTGGGGCCTTTTCGGGTTGAGGATGGAGTCAAGCTCAACTCCCAGTCCTACTGCCAGTTTCTGGAAGACACTTTCTTCAAGCAGTGGTACAGGAAGAAGTCTGCATCCTTCAAGAAAAACATGATTTTCATGCAGGACAATGCTCCATCACACGCGTCCAAGTACTCCACAGCGTGGCTGGCAAGAAAGGGTATAAAAGAAGAAAATCTAATGACATGGCCTCCTTGTTCACCTGATCTGAACCCCATTGAGAACCTGTGGTCCATCATCAAATGTGAGATTTACAAGGAGGGAAAACAGTACACCTCTCTGAACAGTGTCTGGGAGGCTGTGGTTGCTGCTGCACGCAATGTTGATGGTGAACAGATCAAAACACTGACAGAATCCATGGATGGCAGGCTTTTGAGTGTCCTTGCAAAGAAAGGTGGCTATATTGGTCACTGATTTGTTTTTGTTTTGTTTTTGAATGTCAGAAATGTATATTTGTGAATATTGAGATGTTATATTGGTTTCACTGGTAAAAATAAATAATTGAAATGGGTATATATTTGTTTTTTGTTAAGTTGCCTAATAATTATGCACAGTAATAGTCACCTGCACACACAGATATCCCCCTAAAATAGCTATAACTAAAAACAAACTAAAAACTACTTCCAAAACTATTCAGCTTTGATATTAATGAGTTTTTTGGGTTCATTGAGAACATGGTTGTTGTTCAATAATAAAATTAATCCTCAAAAATACAACTTGCCTAATAATTCTGCACTCCCTGTATATAGGTGTATTATCCCAGTCTGTACAGGTGTATATAGGTGTATTATCCCTGTCTGTACAGGTGTATATAGGTGTATTATCCCAGTCTGTACAGGTGTATATAGGTGTATTATCCCAGTCTGTACATGTGTATATAGGTGTATTATCCCAGTCTGTACAGGTGTATATAGGTGTATTATCCCTGTCTGTACAGGTGTATATAGGTGTATTATCTCAGTCTGTACATGTGTATATAGGTGTATTATCCCAGTCTGTACATGTGTATATAGGTGTATTATCTCAGTCTGTACATGTGTATATAGGTGTAATATCTCAGTCTGTACAAGTGTATATAGGTGTATTATCTAAGTCTGTACAGGTGTATATAGGTGTAATATCTCAGTCTGTACAAGTGTATATAGATGTATTATCTCAGTCTGTACAGATGTATATAGGTGTAATATCTCAGTCTGTACAGGTGTATATAGGTGTAATATCTCAGTCTGTACAGGTGTATATAGGTGTATTATCTCAGTCTGTACAAGTGTATATAGTTGTATTATCCCAGTCTGTACAGGTGTATATAGGTGTATTATCCCAGTCTGTACAGGTGTATATAGATGTAATATCTCAGTCTGTACATGTGTATATCGGTGTATTATCTCAGTCTGTACATGTGTATATAGGTGTATTATCTCAGTCTGTACATGTGTATATAGGTGTATTATCCCAGTCTGTACAGGTGTATATAGGTGTAATATCTCAGTCTGTACATGTGTATATAGGTGTAATATCTCAGTCTGTACTTGTGTATATAGGTGTAATATCTCAGTCTGTACAGGTGTATATAGGTGTAATATCTCAGTCTGTACAGGTGTATATAGGTGTATTATCCCAGTCTGTACAGGTGTATATAGGTGTAATATCTGTGTCTGTACAGGTGTATATAGGTGTAATATCTCAGTCTGTACTTGTGTATATAGGTGTAATATCTGTGTCTGTACAGGTGTATATAGGTGTAATATCTCAGTCTGTACATGTGTATATAGGTGTATTATCCCAGTCTGTACAGGTGTATATAGGTGTAATATCTCAGTCTGTACATGTGTATATAGGTGTAATATCTGTGTCTGTACAGGTGTATATAGGTGTATTATCTCAGTCTGTACATGTGTATATAGGTGTATTATCTCAGTCTGTACAGGTGTATATAGGTGTAATATCTGTGTCTGTACATGTGTATATAGGTGTATTATCTCAGTCTGTACATGTGTATATAGGTGTAATATCCCAGTCTGTACATGTGTATATAGGTGTTTTATCTCAGTCTGTACATGTGTATATAGGTGTAATATCCCAGTCTGTACATGTGTATATAGGTGTATTATCCCAGTCTGTACAGGTGTATATAGGTGTAATATCTCAGTCTGTACATGTGTATATAGGTGTAATATCTGTGTCTGTACAGGTGTATATAGGTGTATTATCTCAGTCTGTACAGGTGTATATAGGTGTATTATCTCAGTCTGTACAGGTGTATATAGGTGTATTATCCCAGTCTGTACAGGTGTATATAGGTGTAATATCTCAGTCTGTACAGGTGTATATAGGTGTAATATCTCAGTCTGTACAGGTGTATATAGGTGTAATATCTCAGTCTGTACAGGTGTATATAGATGTATTATCTCAGTCTGTACAGATGTATATAGGTGTAATATCTCAGTCTGTACAGGTGTATATAGGTGTAATATCTCAGTCTGTACAGGTGTATATAGGTGTATTATCTCAGTCTGTACAAGTGTATATAGTTGTATTATCCCAGTCTGTACAGGTGTATATAGGTGTATTATCCCAGTCTGTACAGGTGTATATAGGTGTAATATCTCAGTCTGTACATGTGTATATCGGTGTATTATCTCAGTCTGTACATGTGTATATAGGTGTATTATCCCAGTCTGTACAGGTGTATATAGGTGTAATATCTCAGTCTGTACATGTGTATATAGGTGTAATATCTGTGTCTGTACAGGTGTATATAGGTGTATTATCTCAGTCTGTACATGTGTATATAGGTGTATTATCCCAGTCTGTACATGTGTATATAGGTGTAATATCTCAGTCTGTACATGTGTATATAGGTGTAATATCTGTGTCTGTACAGGTGTATATAGGTGTATTATCTCAGTCTGTACATGTGTATATAGGTGTATTATCTCAGTCTGTACAGGTGTATATAGGTGTAATATCTGTGTCTGTACATGTGTATATAGGTGTATTATCTCAGTCTGTACATGTGTATATAGGTGTAATATCCCAGTCTGTACATGTGTATATAGGTGTTTTATCTCAGTCTGTACATGTGTATATAGGTGTAATATCCCAGTCTGTACATGTGTATATAGGTGTATTATCCCAGTCTGTACAGGTGTATATAGGTGTAATATCTCAGTCTGTACATGTGTATATAGGTGTAATATCTGTGTCTGTACAGGTGTATATAGGTGTATTATCTCAGTCTGTACAGGTGTATATAGGTGTATTATCCCAGTCTGTACAGGTGTATATAGGTGTAATATCCCAGTCTGTACAGGTGTATATAGGTGTAATATCTGTGTCTGTACAGGTGTATATAGGTGTATTATCTCAGTCTGTACATGTGTATATAGGTGTAATATCTCAGTCTGTACAGGTGTGTATCGGTGTATTATCTCAGTCTGTACATGTGTATATAGGTGTATTATCTCAGTCTGTACAGGTGTATATAGGTGTATTATCCCAGTCTGTACATTTGTATATCGGTGTATTATCTCAGTCTGTACAGGTGTATATAGGTGTATTATCCCAGTCTGTACATTTGTATATCGGTGTATTATCTCAGTCTGTACAGGTGTATATAGGTGTATTATCTCAGTCTGTACAGGTGTATATAGGTTTATTATCCCACTCTGTACAGGTGTATATAGGTGTATTATCCCAGTCTGTACAGGTGTATATAGGTGTATTATCCCAGTCTGTACAGGTGTATATAGGTGTAATATCTCAGTCTGTAAAGGTGTATATAGGTGTAATATCTCAGTCTGTACAGGTGTATATAGGTGTAATATCTGTGTCTGTACATGTGTATATAGGTGTAATATCTGTGTCTGTACAGGTGTATATAGGTGTAATATCTGTGTCCGTACATGTGTATATAGGTGTAATATCTGTGTCTGTACAGGTGTATATAGGTGTAATATCTGTGTCTGTACATGTGTATATAGGTGTAATATCTGTGTCTGTACAGGTGTATATAGGTGTAATATCTGTGTCTGTACAGGTGTATATAGGTGTAATATCTGTGTCTGTACATGTGTATATAGGTGTAATATCTGTGTCTGTACAGGTGTATATAGGTGTATTATCCCAGTCTGTACAGGTGTATATAGATGTATTATCCCAGTCTGTACATGTGTATATAGGTGTATTATCCCAGTCTGTACAGGTGTATATAGGTGTATTATCCCAGTCTGTACAGGTGTATATAGATGTATTATCTCAGTCTGTACAGGTGTATATAGATGTATTATCCCAGTCTGTAAAGGTGTATATAGATGTATTATCTCAGTCTTTACAGGTGTATATAGATGTATTATCTCAGTCTGTACATGTGTATATAGGTGTATTATCTCAGTCTGTACATGTGTATATAGGTGTAATATCTGTGTCTGTACAGGTGTATATAGGTGTATTATCTGTGTCTGTACATGTGTATATAGGTGTAATATCTGTGTCTGTACAGGTGTATATAGGTGTAATATCTCAGTCTGTACATGTGTATATAGGTGTTTTATCTCAGTCTGTACATGTGTAAATAGTTGTATTATATAAGTCTGTAAATGTGTATATAGGTGTATTATCTCAGTCTGTACATGTGTATATAGGTGTAATATCTCAGTCTGTACAGGTGTATATCGGTGTATTATCTCAGTCTGTACATGTGTATATAGGTGTATTATCTCAGTCTGTACAGGTGTATATAGGTGTATTATCTCAGTCTGTACATGTGTATATAGGTGTATTATCTCAGTCTGTACAGGTGTATATAGGTGTATTATCTCAGTCTGTACATGTGTATATAGGTGTATTATCCCAGTCTGTACAGGTGTATATAGGTGTATTATCCCAGTCTGTACAGGTGTATATAGGTGTTTTATCTAAGTCTGTACAGGTGTATATAGGTGTTTTATCCCAGTCTGTACAGGTGTATATAGGTGTATTATCTCAGTCTGTACAGGTGTATATAGGTGTTTTATCCCAGTCTGTACAGGTGTATATAGGTGTATTATCTCAGTCTGTACAGGTGTATATAGGTGTTTTTATCCCAGTCTGTACAGGTGTATATAGGTGTATTATCTAAGTCTGTACAGGTGTATATAGGTGTTTTATCCCAGTCTGTACAGGTGTATATAGGTGTATTATCTCAGTCTGTACAGGTGTATATAGGTGTTTTATCCCAGTCTGTACAGGTGTATATAGGTGTATTATCTCAGTCTGTACAGGTGTATATAGGTGTTTTTATCCCAGTCTGTACAGGTGTATATAGGTGTATTATCTCAGTCTGTACAGGTGTATATAGGTGTTTTATCCCAGTCTGTACAGGTGTATATAGGTGTATTATCTCAGTCTGTACAGGTGTATATAGGTGTTTTTATCCCAGTCTGTACAGGTGTATATAGGTGTATTATCTAAGTCTGTACAGGTGTATATAGGTGTTTTATCCCAGTCTGTACAGGTGTATATAGGTGTATTATCTCAGTCTGTACAGGTGTATATAGGTGTATTATCTAAGTCTGTACAGGTGTATATAGGTGTTTTATCCCAGTCTGTACAGGTGTATATAGGTGTATTATCTCAGTCTGTACAAGTGTATATAGGTGTATTATCTCAGTCTGTACAGGTGTATATAGGTGTATTATCTCAGTCTGTACATGTGTATATAGGTGTATTATCTCAGTCTGTACATGTGTATATAGGTGTAATATCTCAGTCTGTACAGGTGTATATAGATGTATTATCTAAGTCTGTACAGGTGTATATAGGTGTTTTATCTAAGTCTGTACAGGTGTATATAGGTGTTTTATCTAAGTCTGTACAGGTGTATATAGGTGTATTATCTCAGTCTGTACATGTGTATATAGGTGTATTATCCCAGGCTGTGCATGTGTATATAGGTGTATTATCTCAGTCTGTACAGGTGTATATAGGCATAATATCTCAGTCTGTACAGGTGTATATAGGTGTATTATCCCAGTCTGTACAGGTGTATATAGGTGTATTATCCCAGTCTGTACATGTGTATATAGGTGTAATATCTCAGTCTGTACAGGTGTATATAGGTGTATTATCTCAGTCTGTACAGGTGTATATAGGTGTTTTATCTAAGACTGTACAGGTGTATATAGGTGTTTTATCCCAGTCTGTACAGGTGTATATAGGTGTATTATATCAGTCTGTACAGGTGTATATGGGTGTTTTATCCCAGTCTGTACAGGTGTATATAGGTGTTTTATCTCAGTCTGTACAGGTGTATATAGGTGTTTTATCCCAGTCTGTACAGGTGTATATAGGTGTATTATCTAAGTCTGTACAGGTGTATATAGGTGTTTTATCCCAGTCTGTACAGTTGTATATAGGTGTATTATCTCAGTCTGTACAAGTGTATATAGGTGTATTATCTCAGTCTGTACAGGTGTATATAGGTGTATTATCCCAGTCTGTACAGGTGTATATAGGTCTATTATCTGAGTCTGTACAGGTGTATATAGGTGTATTATCTCAGTCTGTACAGGTGTATATAGGTGTTTTATCCCAGTCTGTACAGGTGTATATAGGTGTATTATCTCAGTCTGTACAGGTGTATATAGGTGTATTATCTCAGTCTGTACAGGTGTATATAGGTGTATTATCCCAGTCTGTAAAGGTGTATATAGGTGTATTATCTCAGTCTGTACAGGTGTATATAGGTGTTTTATCTAAGTCTGTACAGATGTATATAGGTGTATTATCTCAGTCTGTACAGGTGTATATAGGTGTATTATCCCTGTCTGTACAGGTGTATATAGGTGTATTATCTCAGTCTGTACAGGTGTATATAGGTGTTTTATCTAAGTCTGTACAGATGTATATAGGTGTATTATCTCAGTCTGTACAGGTGTATATAGGTGTATTATCCCTGTCTGTACAGGTGTATATAGGTGTATTATCTCAGTCTGTACAGATGTATATAGGTGTATTATCTCAGTCTGTACAGGTGTATATAGGTGTATTATCTCAGTCTGTACAGGTGTATATAGGTGTATTATCTCAGTCTGTACCGGTGTATATAGGTGTATTATCTCAGTCTGTACAGATGTATATAGGTGTATTATCTCAGTCTGTACAGGTGTATATAGGTGTATTATCTCAGTCTGTACAGGTGTATATAGGTGTATTATCCCAGTCTGTACAGGTGTATATAGGTGTAATATATCAGTTTGTACAGGTGTATTATCTCAGTCTGTACAGGTGTATATAGGTGTATTATCTCAGTCTGTACAGGTGTATATAGGTGTATTATCTCAGTCTGTACAGGTGTATATAGGTGTATTATCCCAGTCTGTACAGGTGTATATAGGTGTATAATCCCAGTATGTACAGGTGTATATAGGTGTATTATCTCAGTCTGTACAGGTGTATATAGGTGTATTATCTCAGTCTGTACAGGTGTATATAGGTGTATTATCCCAGTCTGTACAGGTGTATATAGGTGTATAATCCCAGTCTGTACAGGTGTATATAGGTGTATTATCTCAGTCTGTACAGGTGTATATAGGTGTTTTATCTCAGTCTGTACATGCGTATATAGGTGTAATATCTCAGTCTGTACTTGTGTATATAGGTGTATTATCCCAGTCTGTACAGGTGTATATAGGTGTAATATCTCAGTCTGTACAGGTGTATATAGGTGTAATATCTCAGTCTGTACTTGTGTATATAGGTGTATTATCCCAGTCTGTACAGGTGTATATAGGTGTAATATCTCAGTCTGTACAGGTGTATATAGGTGTATTATCCCAGTCTGTACAGGTGTATATAGGTGTAATATCTCAGTCTGTACTTGTGTATATAGGTGTAATATCTCAGTCTGTACAGGTGTATATAGGTGTATTATCTCAGTCTGTACAGGTGTATATAGGTGTATTATCCCAGTCTGTACAGGTGTATATAGGTGTAATATCTCAGTCTGTACATGTGTATATAGGTGTATTATCTCAGTCTGTACAGTTGTATATAGGTGTATTATCCCAGTCTGTACAGGTGTATATAGATGTATTATCCCAGTCTGTACAGGTGTATATAGTTGTATTATCTCAGTCTGTACATGTGTATATAGGTGTATTATCTCAGTCTGTACAGGTGTATATAGGTGTATTATCTCAGTCTGTACAGGTGTATATAGGTGTATTATCCCAGTCTGTACAGGTGTATATAGGTGTAATATCTCAGTCTGTACAGGTGTATATAGGTGTATTATCTCAGTCTGTACAAGTGTATATAGGTGTATTATCTCAGTCTGTACAGGTGTATATAGGTGTATTATCTCAGTCTGTACATGTGTATATAGGTGTATTATCTCAGTCTGTACATGTGTATATAGGTGTAATATCTCAGTCTGTACAGGTGTATATAGATGTATTATCTAAGTCTGTACAGGTGTATATAGGTGTTTTATCTAAGTCTGTACAGGTGTATATAGGTGTTTTATCTAAGTCTGTACAGGTGTATATAGGTGTATTATCTCAGTCTGTACATGTGTATATAGGTGTATTATCCCAGGCTGTGCATGTGTATATAGGTGTATTATCTCAGTCTGTACAGGTGTATATAGGCATAATATCTCAGTCTGTACAGGTGTATATAGGTGTATTATCCCAGTCTGTACAGGTGTATATAGGTGTATTATCCCAGTCTGTACATGTGTATATAGGTGTAATATCTCAGTCTGTACAGGTGTATATAGGTGTATTATCTCAGTCTGTACAGGTGTATATAGGTGTTTTATCTAAGACTGTACAGGTGTATATAGGTGTTTTATCCCAGTCTGTACAGGTGTATATAGGTGTATTATATCAGTCTGTACAGGTGTATATGGGTGTTTTATCCCAGTCTGTACAGGTGTATATAGGTGTTTTATCTCAGTCTGTACAGGTGTATATAGGTGTTTTATCCCAGTCTGTACAGGTGTATATAGGTGTATTATCTAAGTCTGTACAGGTGTATATAGGTGTTTTATCCCAGTCTGTACAGTTGTATATAGGTGTATTATCTCAGTCTGTACAAGTGTATATAGGTGTATTATCTCAGTCTGTACAGGTGTATATAGGTGTATTATCCCAGTCTGTACAGGTGTATATAGGTCTATTATCTGAGTCTGTACAGGTGTATATAGGTGTATTATCTCAGTCTGTACAGGTGTATATAGGTGTTTTATCCCAGTCTGTACAGGTGTATATAGGTGTATTATCTCAGTCTGTACAGGTGTATATAGGTGTATTATCTCAGTCTGTACAGGTGTATATAGGTGTATTATCCCAGTCTGTAAAGGTGTATATAGGTGTATTATCTCAGTCTGTACAGGTGTATATAGGTGTTTTATCTAAGTCTGTACAGATGTATATAGGTGTATTATCTCAGTCTGTACAGGTGTATATAGGTGTATTATCCCTGTCTGTACAGGTGTATATAGGTGTATTATCTCAGTCTGTACAGGTGTATATAGGTGTTTTATCTAAGTCTGTACAGATGTATATAGGTGTATTATCTCAGTCTGTACAGGTGTATATAGGTGTATTATCCCTGTCTGTACAGGTGTATATAGGTGTATTATCTCAGTCTGTACAGATGTATATAGGTGTATTATCTCAGTCTGTACAGGTGTATATAGGTGTATTATCTCAGTCTGTACAGGTGTATATAGGTGTATTATCTCAGTCTGTACCGGTGTATATAGGTGTATTATCTCAGTCTGTACAGATGTATATAGGTGTATTATCTCAGTCTGTACAGGTGTATATAGGTGTATTATCTCAGTCTGTACAGGTGTATATAGGTGTATTATCCCAGTCTGTACAGGTGTATATAGGTGTAATATATCAGTTTGTACAGGTGTATTATCTCAGTCTGTACAGGTGTATATAGGTGTATTATCTCAGTCTGTACAGGTGTATATAGGTGTATTATCTCAGTCTGTACAGGTGTATATAGGTGTATTATCCCAGTCTGTACAGGTGTATATAGGTGTATAATCCCAGTATGTACAGGTGTATATAGGTGTATTATCTCAGTCTGTACAGGTGTATATAGGTGTATTATCTCAGTCTGTACAGGTGTATATAGGTGTATTATCCCAGTCTGTACAGGTGTATATAGGTGTATTATCCCAGTCTGTACAGGTGTATATAGGTGTATTATCTCAGTCTGTACAGGTGTATATAGGTGTTTTATCTCAGTCTGTACATGCGTATATAGGTGTAATATCTCAGTCTGTACTTGTGTATATAGGTGTATTATCCCAGTCTGTACAGGTGTATATAGGTGTAATATCTCAGTCTGTACAGGTGTATATAGGTGTAATATCTCAGTCTGTACTTGTGTATATAGGTGTATTATCCCAGTCTGTACAGGTGTATATAGGTGTAATATCTCAGTCTGTACAGGTGTATATAGGTGTATTATCCCAGTCTGTACAGGTGTATATAGGTGTAATATCTCAGTCTGTACTTGTGTATATAGGTGTAATATCTCAGTCTGTACAGGTGTATATAGGTGTATTATCTCAGTCTGTACAGGTGTATATAGGTGTATTATCCCAGTCTGTACAGGTGTATATAGGTGTAATATCTCAGTCTGTACATGTGTATATAGGTGTATTATCTCAGTCTGTACAGTTGTATATAGGTGTATTATCCCAGTCTGTACAGGTGTATATAGATGTATTATCCCAGTCTGTACAGGTGTATATAGTTGTATTATCTCAGTCTGTACATGTGTATATAGGTGTATTATCTCAGTCTGTACAGGTGTATATAGGTGTATTATCTCAGTCTGTACAGGTGTATATAGGTGTATTATCCCAGTCTGTACAGGTGTATATAGGTGTAATATCTCAGTCTGTACAGGTGTATATAGGTGTATTATCTCAGTCTATACAGGTGTATATAGGTGTATTATCCCAGTCTGTACAGGTGTATATAGGTGTAATATCTCAGTCTGTACAGGTGTATATAGGTGTAATATCTCAGTCTGTACAGGTGTATATAGGTGTATTATCTAAGTCTGTAAATGTGTATATAGGTGTAATATCTCAGTCTGTACAGGTGTATATAGGTGTATTATCCCAGTCTGTACATGTGTATATAGGTGTATTATCCCAGTCTGTACAGGTGTATATAGGTGTATTATCTAAGTCTTTACAGGTGTATATAGGTGTAATATCTCAGTCTGTACAGGTGTATATAGGTGTATTATCTAAGTCTGTAAATGTGTATATAGGTTTATTATCTCAGTCTGTACAGGTGTATATAGGTGTATTATCCCAGTCTGTACATGTGTATATAGGTGTATTATCCCAGTCTGTACTTGTGTATATAGGTGTATTATCTAAGTCTGTACAGGTGTATATAGGTGTATTATCTAAGTCTGTACAGGTGTATATAGGTGTATTATCTAAGTCTGTACAGGTGTATATAGGTGTATTATCCCAGTCTGTACAGGTGTATATAGGTGTATTATCCCAGTCTGTACAGGTGTATATAGGTGTATTATCTCAGTCTGTACAGGTGTATATATGTGTATTATCTCAGTCTGTACAGGTGTATATAGGTGTATTATATCAGTCTCTACAGGTGTATTATCAAAGTCTGTACAGGTGTATATAGGTGTATTATCTCAGTCTGTGCAGGTGTATATAGGTGTATTATCTCAGTCTGTACAGGTGTATATAGGTGTATTATCTAAGTCTGTACAGGTGTATATAGGTGTATTATATCAGTGTGTACAGGTGTATATAGGTGTTTTATCTAAGTCTGTACATGTGTATATAGGTGTATTATCCCAGTCTGTACATGTGTATATAGGTGTATTATCCCAGTCTGTACAGGTGTATATAGGTGTATTATCCCAGTCTGTACAGGTGCATATAGGTGTATTATCTCAGTCTGTACAGGTGTATATAGGTGTATTATCTCAGTCTGTACAGGTGTATATAGGTGTATTATATCAGTCTGTACAGGTGTATTATCAAAGTCTGTACAGGTGTATATAGGTGTATTATCTCAGTCTGTGCAGGTGTATATAGGTGTATTATCTCAGTCTGTACAGGTGTATATAGGTGTATTATCTAAGTCTGTACAGGTGTATATAGGTGTATTATATCAGTCTGTACAGGTGTATATAGGTGTATTATCCCAGTCTGTACAGGTGTATATAGGTGTATTATCTCAGTCTGTACATGTGTATATAGGTGTATTATCCCAGTCTGTACATGTGTATATAGGTGTATTATCTAAGTCTGTACAGGTGTATATAGGTGTATTATCCCAGTCTGTACAGGTGTATATAGATGTATTATCTCAGTCTGTACAGGTGTATATAGGTGTATGTATTATCTCAGTCTGTACAGGTGTATATAGGTGTATTATCTCAGTCTGTACATGTGTATATAGGTGTATTATCTCAGTCTGTACATGTGTATATAGGTGTATTATCCCAGTCTGTACATGTGTATATAGGTGTATTATCTAAGTCTGTACAGGTGTATATAGGTGTATTATCCCAGTCTGTACAGGTGTATATAGATGTATTATCTCAGTCTGTACAGGTGTATATAGGTGTATGTATTATCTCAGTCTGTACAGGTGTATATAGGTGTATTATCTCAGTCTGTACATGTGTATATAGGTGTATTATCTCAGTCTGTACAGGTGTATATAGGTGTATTATCTCAGTCTGTACAGGTGTATATAGGTGTATTATCTCAGTCTGTACAGGTGTATATAGGTGTATTATCCCAGTCTGTACATGTGTATATAGGTGTATTATCCCAGTCTGTACATGTGTATATAGGTGTTTTATCTCAGTCTGTACAGGTGTATATAGTTGTTTTTTCTAAGTCTGTATAGGTGTATATAGGTGTATTATCTCAGTCTGTACAGGTGTATATAGGTGTAATATCTCAGTCTGTACAGGTGTATATAGGTGTAATATCTCAGTCTGTACAGGTGTATATAGGTGTATTATCCCAGTCTGTACAGGTGTATATAGTTGTAATATCTTTCCATACAGGTTTATATAGGTGTAATATCTGTTTACACAGGTTTATGTGGGTATAATATCTGTCTATGCAGGATTATATTGGTGTAATATCTGTCTATACAAGTTTATATAGGTGTAATATCTGCCTATACAGGTTTATATGGGTGTAATATCTGTCTATACAGGTTCATGTGGTATAATATCTGTCTATACAGGTTTATATGGGTGTAATATCTGTCTGTACAGGTTTATATAGGTGTAATGTCTGCCTATACAGGTTTATATGGGTGTAATATCTGTCTATACAGATTTTTATAGGTGTAATATCTGCCTATACAGGTTTATATGGGTATAATATCTGTCTTTACAGCTTTATATAGGTGTAATGTTTGTCTATACAGGTTAATATGGGTGTAATGTCTGTCTATACAGGTTTATATAGGTGTAATATCTATACAGGTTTATATAGGTGTAATATCGATCTATACAGGTTTATATAGGTGTAATATCTGTCTATACAGGTTTATATAGGTGTAATATCTGTCTATACAGGATTATATAGGTGTAATATCTGTCTATGTAGGTTTATATAGGTTTAATATCTGTCTATACAGGTTTATATAGGTGTAATATATGTCTATACAGGTTTGTGTGGTATAATATCTGTCTATACAGGTTTATATGGGTGTAATATCTGTCTATACAGGTTTATATAGGTGTAATATCTGCCTATACAGGTTTATATGGGTATAATATCTGTCTATTCAGCTTTATATAGGTGTAATGTTGGTCTATACAGGTTTATATAGGTGTAATATCGATCTATTCAGCTTTATATAGGTGTAATATCGATCTATACAGGTTTATATAGGTGTAATATCTATTTATACAGGTTTATATAGGTGTAATATATCAGCCTGTACCAGTGTATATACAGTAGTGGCCAAAATTGTGGAGACCTTTTGGAAAAAGTGTATTTTTGAGGTTTGATCGCTCATAACACCACCTTTTTTAGTAATACCATAAAATGATATATCAATGGAAAGATAATTTAATCAAGAATGTAATGCAACAAAGTTCAGTTATCTGTGTTCTATGAAATGTTATAGCCAAATAAACAGAATAAGGAAGCACGACTTGCTTATGTTGATATGAAGTAGCTTTCCTTCATTTGAAATTAGCCAATGAGCATGAGTGTTTAGAGAGCCAATCGGGTGTCATGTTGTTTTGGCAATGAGCCAATAAGGTCACAGTAGGATTCAGCTATTGAAGTCATGTATTGGAGTTGAGAGGAGGACATTTTGTCAGTGTGTTATGTGATTGCTATGAAGTTGGTTATTTTTTGTGTTCTTTCAATTAGTGAGCTTGTAAAACGTAATAAAATTAAAGAAATGGCACAAAGAGTTGACTGGTCACCCAGAAACCAAACAAGGCTAGAGTTATGAAGAAATTAGAATAAATATTGGTGGAAACTTAACCAAAGGTGGCATTTCTAAATTTTTGAAGCGGTATACGGAGACTCAGTCACTACAAAACCAAACTGGTAACGGCAGGAAAAGGTACACAACAGCAAGTGATGATAGAAGACTTGAGAGACTGTGCCTACGTGACAGAAGAAAATCATCTGAGTGTATACAAGATGAAATGGCGCAATGCAATGTGAAGTTGAGTGCAAGGCCAGTTCGGCACAGACTGCAGCAATTTGGTCTAAATGCTAGAATTCCATGAAAAAAGCCATTTTTAGCACTCAAACAAAGGTTGAAAAGTTTAAACTGGGCTAAAACCCATGTTAACTGGACAGCGGAACAATGGGACAGTGTTATTTGGAGTGATGAGACCAAAATCTCCCTGTTTGGTAGTGATGGCAGAAAATACGTAAGGAGAAAAATTTGAGAAGATTTGCATCCTGAGGCCTAGATTTAGAGTTCGGCGGTAGCCGTCAAAACCAGCGTTAGAGGCTCCTAATGCTGGTTTTGGCCGCCCGCTGGTATTTGGAGTCAGTGATTAAAGGGTCTAACGCTCACTTTACAGCCGCGACTTTTCCATACCGCAGATCCCCCTACGCCATTTGCGTAGCCTATCTTTTCAATGGGATCTTCCTAACGCTGGTATTTAGAGTCGTTTCTGCAGTGAGCGTTAGAGCTCTAACGACAAGATTCCAGCCGCCTGAAAATAGCAGGAGTTAAGAGCTTTCTGGCTAACGCCGGTTTATAAAGCTCTTAACTACTGTGCCCTAAAGTACACTAACACCCATAAACTACCTATGTACCCCTAAACCGAGGTCCCCCCACATCGCCGCCACTCGATTAAAATTTTTAACCCCTAATCTGCCGACCGCCACCTACGTTATACTTATGTACCCCTAATCTGCTGCCCCTAACACCGCCGACCCCTGTATTATATCTATTAACCCCTAACTTGCCCCCCACAACGTCGCCGCAAGCTACTTAAAATAATTAACCCCTAATCTTCCGACCGCAAATCGCCGCCACCTACGTTATCCCTATGTACCCCTAATCTGCTACCCCTAACATCGCCGACCCCTATGTTATATTTATTAACCCCTAATCTGCCCCCCTCAACGTCGCCGACACCTACCTACACTTATTAACCCCTAATCTGCCGAGCGGACCTGAGCGCTACTATAATAAAGTTATTAACCCCTAACCCGCCTCACTAACCCTATCATAAATAGTATTAACCCCTAATCTGCCCTCCCTAACATCGCCGACACCTACCTTCAATTATTAACCCCTAATCTGCCGACCGGAGCTCACCGCTATTCTAATAAATGTATTAACCCCTAAAGCTAAGTCTAACCCTAACACTAACACCCCCCTAAGTTAAATATAATTTTTATCTAACGAAATAAATTAACTCTTATTAAATAAATAATTCCTATTTAAAGCTAAATACTTACCTGTAAAATAAATCCTAATATAGCTACAATATAAATTATAATTATATTATAGCTATTTTAGGATTAATATTTATTTTACAGGCAACTTTGTAATTATTTTAACCAGGTACAATAGCTATTAAATAGTTAAGAACTATTTAATAGTTACCTAGTTAAAATAATAACAAATTTACCTGTAAAATAAATCCTAACCTAAGATATAATTAAACCTAACACTACCCTATCAATAAAATAATTAAATAAACTACCTACAATTACCTACAATTAACCTAACACTACACTATCAATAAATTAATTAAACACAATTGCTACAAATAAATAAAATTAAATAAACTATCTAAAGTACAAAAAATAAAAAAGAACTAAGTTACAGAAAATAATAAAATATTTACAAACATAAGAAAAATATTACAACAATTTTAAACTAATTACACCTACTCTAAGCCCCCTAATAAAATAACAAAGCCCCCCAAAATAAAAAATTCCCTACCCTATTCTAAAATACAAATATTACAAGCTCTTTTACCTTACCAGCCCTGAACAGGGCCCTTTGCGGGGCATGCCCCAAGAATTTCAGCTCTTTTGCCTGTAAAAAAAAACATACAATACCCCCCCCCCAACATTACAACCCACCACCCACATACCCCTAATCTAACCCAAACCCCCCTTAAATAAACCTAACACTACCCCCCTGATGATCTTCCTACCTTGTCTTCACCATGCCAGGTTCACCGATCCGTCCTGGCTCCAAGATCTTCATCCAACCCAAGCGGGGGCTAGACATCCACTGAAGAAGTCCAGAAGAGGGTCCAAAGTCTTCCTCCTATCCGGCAAGAAGAGGACATCCGGACCGGCAAACATCTTCTCCAAGCGGCATCTTCTATCTTCTTCCATCCGATGACGACCGGCTCCATCTTGAAGACCTCCAGCGCGGATCCATCCTCTTCTTCCGACGACTAGACGACGAATGACGGTTCCTTTAAGGGACGTCATCCAAGATGGCGTCCCTCGAATTCCGATTGGCTGATAGGATTCTATCAGCCAATCGGAATTAAGGTAGGAATTTTCTGATTGGCTGATGGAATCAGCCAATCAGAATATAGTTCAATCCGATTGGCTGATCCAATCAGCCAATCAGATTGAGCTCGCATTCTATTGGCTGATCGGAACAGCCAATAGAATGCGAGCTCAATCTGATTGGCTGATTGGATCAGCCAATCGGATTGAACTATATTCTGATTGGCTGATTCCATCAGCCAATCAGAAAATTCCTACCTTAATTCCGATTGGCTGATAGAATCCTATCAGCCAATCGGAATTCGAGGGACGCCATCTTGGATGACGTCCCTTAAAGGAACCGTCATTCGTCGTCTAGTCGTCGGAAGAAGAGGATGGATCCGCGCTGGAGGTCTTCAAGATGGAGCCGGTCGTCATCGGATGGAAGAAGATAGAAGATGCCGCTTGGAGAAGATGTTTGCCGGTCCGGATGTCCTCTTCTTGCCGGATAGGAGGAAGACTTTGGACCCTCTTCTGGACTTCTTCAGTGGATGTCTAGCCCCCGCTTGGGTTGGATGAAGATCTTGGAGCCAGGACGGATCGGTGAACCTGGCATGGTGAAGACAAGGTAGGAAGATCATCAGGGGGGTAGTGTTAGGTTTATTTAAGGGGGGTTTGGGTTAGATTAGGGGTATGTGGGTGGTGGGTTGTAATGTTGGGGGGGGGGTATTGTATGTTTTTTTTTACAGGCAAAAGAGCTGAAATTCTTGGGGCATGCCCCGCAAAGGGCCCTGTTCAGGGCTGGTAAGGTAAAAGAGCTTGTAATATTTGTATTTTAGAATAGGGTAGGGAATTTTTTATTTTGGGGGGCTTTGTTATTTTATTAGGGGGCTTAGAGTAGGTGTAATTAGTTTAAAATTGTTGTAATATTTTTCTTATGTTTGTAAATATTTTATTATTTTCTGTAACTTAGTTCTTTTTTATTTTTTGTACTTTAGATAGTTTATTTAATTTTATTTATTTGTAGCAATTGTGTTTAATTAATTTATTGATAGTGTAGTGTTAGGTTAATTGTAGGTAATTGTAGGTAGTTTATTTAATTATTTTATTGATAGGGTAGTGTTAGGTTTAATTATATCTTAGGTTAGGATTTATTTTACAGGTAAATTTGTTATTATTTTAACTAGGTAACTATTAAATAGTTCTTAACTATTTAATAGCTATTGTACCTGGTTAAAATAATTACAAAGTTGCCTGTAAAATAAATATTAATCCTAAAATAGCTATAATATAATTATAATTTATATTGTAGCTATATTAGGATTTATTTTACAGGTAAGTATTTAGCTTTAAATAGGAATTATTTATTTAATAAGAGTTAATTTATTTCGTTAGATAAAAATTATATTTAACTTAGGGGGGTGTTAGTGTTAGGGTTAGACTTAGCTTTAGGGGTTAATACATTTATTAGAATAGCGGTGAGCTCCGGTCGGCAGATTAGGGGTTAATAATTGAAGGTAGGTGTCGGCGATGTTAGGGAGGGCAGATTAGGGGTTAATACTATTTATGATAGGGTTAGTGAGGCGGATTAGGGGTTAATAACTTTATTATAGTAGCGCTCAGGTCCGCTCGGCAGATTAGGGGTTAATAAGTGTAGGCAGGTGTCGGCGACGTTGTGGGGGGCAGATTAGGGGTTAATAAATATAACATAGGGGTCGGCGATGTTAGGGCAGCAGATTAGGGGTACATAGGGATAACGTAGGTGGCGGCGGTTTACGGAGCGGCAGATTAGGGGTTAAAAGTGTAATGCAGGGGTCAGCGATAGCGGGGGCGGCAGATTAGGGGTTAATAAGTGTAAGGTTAGGGGTGTTTAGACTCGGGGTACATGTTAGGGTGTTAGGTGCAGACGTAGGAAGTGTTTCCCCATAGGAAACAATGGGGCTGCGTTAAGAGCTGAACGCTGCTTTTTTGCAGGTGTTAGGTTTTTTTTCAGCTCAAACTGCCCCATTGTTTCCTATGGGAGAATCGTGCACGAGCACGTTTTTGATGCCGGCCGCGTCCGTAAGCAACTCTGGTATCGAGAGTTGCATTTGCGGTAAATATGCTCTACGCTCCTTTTTTGGAGCCTAACGCAGCATTTGTTTGAACTCTCGATACCAGAGTTAAATTTATGGTGCGGCCAGAAAAAAACCCGCGGAGCGTTAACAGCCCTTTTACCGCCGAACTCCAAATCTAGGCCTGATTGCATTACACGTACCGTGAAACACCCAGTTAGTGTTATGATCTGGGGTTGTGTAACATCTAAAGGTGTGGGCAGAATTTGCGTGATTAATGGGAATATAAATGCCCAAAAATACATAAATGAAATACTTGAGCCCAAACTGAAGCCTTCCGTACGTAATCTTTTCCAAGATAATACAGCATTTATATTTCAACAGGATTCAGCTCCATGTCATGTTGCTGCTGTGTGCAGAAAGTGGTTTCAAGATAATCATATTCCACTGCTGGAATGGCCTGGGAATAGCCCAGACCTTAACCCAATCGAAAATCTATGGAGCCGACTAAAGAAACTTGTCAGAAGCAACCCAGCAATAAAACCCAATTAATAGAAGCAATAATGCAATCTTGGTTTCACATTATAACAGCTGCAGAACTAAACAACTTGTTAGTCAGAAGCAACCCAGCAATAAAACCCAATTAATAGAAGCAATAATGCAATCTTGGTTTCACATTATAACAGCAGCAGAACTAAACAACTTGTTAGTCAGAAGCAACCCAGCAATAAAACCCAATTAATAAAAGCAATAATGCAATCTTGGTTTCACATTATAACAGCTGCAGAACTAAACAACTTGTTAGTCAGAAGCAACCCAGCAATAAAACCCAATTAATAGAAGCAATAATGCAATCTTGGTTTCACATTATAACAGCTGCAGAACTAAACAACTTGTTAGTCAGAAGATACCCAGCAATAAAACCCAATTAATAGAAGCAATAATTGAATCTTGGTTTCACATTATAACAGCAGCTGCAGAACTAAAAAACTTGGTTCACTCCATGGGAAGGCGTTGTAAGGCCGTAATTAACGCTAATGGTTACCCAACTAAGTATTAACACTGACATGTTGAGAATTTTTGTATATATCATTTTTTATGTGTGTTTCACTTTTCTTCTTTATAACTGCTGTTCTAATAAAAAAAATCCTTCATAAAAGGTATTGCATTACATTCTTGATTAAATTATCTTTCCATTGATATATAATGTTATAGTATTACTCAAAAGAAAAGTGTTGTTATGAGCCATCAAACCTCAAAAATACATTTTTTCAAAAAGGTTTCCACAATTTTGGCCACTACTGTAGGTATATTATCTCACTCTCTACAGGTGTATATAGGTGTATTATCTCAGTCTTTACAGGTGAAGTGTATTATTTTTCTCTGCAGAGGTATATCTAGGATTATATGTATAATGTAAGAGTCACCCTGGCAAGGTGCATAAAGACACATAATATTTCTCATATGTGCTTATTGTTTTAAACACCTCTGTAATTTTGTCCAATAGGTATTTATTTTAGAGGAGATGCTCAGCCCAATTATCACTCCATTCATCCTGATCTTCTCTCTGCGACACAAGTCTCTGGAAATTATTGACTTTTTCCGCAATTTCTCAGTTGAGGTGGTTGGTGTGGGAGATATCTGCTCCTTTGCTCAGATGGATATTCGAAAACATGGAAATCCCCAGGTGAACATAAGGGAGGGGCTAACTAAACAAGGTACCTATGTGTTGGGGCATAAACAAGAGAGGAGATAAGAGGGCATAACAGAGAAAGAAGGAGGCTCTGGAGAGAAGAAGAAGTGGTGACAGTGGGAGAGAGGAAGATCTGTAGAGAAAATAATAATGACAAGTGAGAGGAACATTTTTGGGGTAGGTGGATGGGATGACAGGAGATAGAAAGGGTCTGGAGAGAAGGGAACAAAGGGAGAGAGGAAGGTCTAGAAGATAAAAGGATAGGATAACAGGAAAGAAGGGTATGACATTAAAAGGATAAGAAGAAAGGTGAGATGAAGGGTCTGGAGAGAAGAGAATAGGATGACAGGTGGGAGGAAGGGTCTGGGGAGAAGGGGCTGAGGGGAGAGAGGAAGAACCGGTAGAGAAAATGATAGGAGGACAGGAGAGAGGAAGGGTCTGGATTGAACAGCATAGAATGACAGGTGAGAGGAAGGGTCTGGAGAGCAGAGGATGAGTTTGCCAGAACACTGGAATACTAAACTTAGGGATGATAGAAGAATAGCCCAATAGATAGGAAGGGTCTGGAGAGAAGAGGATAGGATCACAGGACAGAGGAAAGGTCTGGAGAGAAGGGAATGAGGGGAGACCGGAAGGACCGGGAGATAAAAGGATAGGATGAAAGGACAGAGCAAGGATATGGAGAGAAGAGGATAAGATGACAGTAGAGAGGAAAGGTCTGGAGAAATGGGAATGAGGGGAGTGAGGAAGGACCGGGAGTGAAGAAGATAGAATGACAGGACAGAGCAAAGGTCTGGTGTGAAGAGGATAGAATGACAGGTGAGAGGAAGTGTCTTTTGTGAAGAGGATAGGATGATAGGAGAGAGGAAGGGTCTGAAGAGAAGAGGATAGGATCACAGGTGAGAGGGAGGGTCTGGGGAGAAGATGATAGGATCACAGGACAGAGGAAGAACTGGGAGGGAAAAGCATAGGATGACAGGACAGAGGAAGGGTCTGGTGTGAAGAGGATAGGATGACAGATGAGAGGAAAGGTCTGGAGAGAAGAGGATGAGTTTGGAAGTAAACTGGGAAACTAAACTTAGGGATGATAGAAGAAGGGACCAGGGTGAAGGGGCTCTTGCAACAAATAAGCAACTGTAGAGGAGTAACGGGAAGGAGAAGCAGTAACGGGAAGGAGAAGCAGTAACGGGAAGGAGAAGCAGTAATGGGAAGGAGAAGCAGTAATGGGAAGGAGAAGCAGTAATGGGAAAGAGAAGCTGTTATGGGGAGGAGAAGCAGTAATGGGGAGGAGAAGCAGTAATGGGAAGGAGAAGCAGTAATGGGAAGGAGAAGCAGTAATGGGAAGGAGAAGCAGTAATGGGAAGGAGAAGCAGTAATGGGAAGGAGAAGCTGTAATGGGAAGGAGAAGCAGTAATGGGAAGGAGAAGCTGTAATGGGAAGGAGAAGCAGTAATGGGAAGGAGAAGCAGTAATGGGAAGGAGAAGCAGTAATGGGAAGGAGAAGCAGTAATGGGAAGGAGAAGCAGTAATGGGAAAGAGAAGCAGTAATGGGAAGGAGAAGCAGTAATGGGAAGGAGAAGCAGTAATGGGAAGGAGAAGCAGTAATGGGAAGGAGAAGCAGTAATGGGAAGGAGAAGCAGTAATGGGAAGGAGAAGCAGTAATGGGAAGGAGAAGCAGTAATGGGAGGGAGAAGCTGTAATGTGGGGGAGAAGCAGTAATGGGGAGGAGAAGCAGTAATGGGAAGGAGAAGCAGTAATGGGGAGGAGAAGCAGTAATGGGAAGGAGAAGCAGTAATGGGAAGGAGAAGCAGTAATGGGGAGGAGAAGCAGTAATGGGGAGGAGAAGCAGTAATGGGAAGGAGAAGCAGTAATGGGAAGGAGAAGCAGTAATGGGATGGAGAAGCAGTAACGGGAAGGAGAAGCAGTAACGGGAAGGAGAAGCTGTAATGGGAAGGAGATGCTATAATGGGAAGGAGAAGCAGTAATGGGAAGGAGATGCTATAATGGGAAGGAGAAGCAGTAATGGGGAGGAGAAGCTGTAATGGGAAGGAGAAGCAGTAATGGGATGGAGAAGCAGTAATGGGAAGGAGAAGCAGTAATGGGATGGAGAAGCAGTAATGGGAAGGAGAAGCAGTAATGGGGAGGAGAAGCAGTAATGGGATGGAGAAGCAGTAATGGGAAGGAGAAGCAGTAATGGGATGGAGAAGCAGTAATGGGAAGGAGAAGCAGTAATGGGGAGGGGAAGCAGTAATGGGAAGGAGAAGCAGTAATGGGGAGGAGAAGCAGTAATGGGGAGGAGAAGCAGTAATGGGAAGGAGAAGCAGTAATGGGGAGGGGAAGCAGTAATGGGAAGGAGAAGCAGTAATGGGGAGGAGAAGCAGTAATGGGGAGGAGAAGCAGTAATGGGAAGGAGAAGCTGCGACACAAGTCTCTGGAAATTATTGACTTTTTCCGCAATTTCTCAGTTGAGGTGGTTGGTGTGGGAGATATCTGCTCCTTTGCTCAGATGGATATTCGAAAACATGGAAATCCCCAGGTGAACATAAGGGAGGGGCTAACTAAACAAGGTACCTATGTGTTGGGGCATAAACAAGAGAGGAGATAAGAGGGCATAACAGAGAAAGAAGGAGGCTCTGGAGAGAAGAAGAAGTGGTGACAGTGGGAGAGAGGAAGATCTGTAGAGAAAATAATAATGACAAGTGAGAGGAACATTTTTGGGGTAGGTGGATGGGATGACAGGAGATAGAAAGGGTCTGGAGAGAAGGGAACAAAGGGAGAGAGGAAGGTCTAGAAGATAAAAGGATAGGATAACAGGAAAGAAGGGTATGACATTAAAAGGATAAGATGAAAGGTGAGATGAAGGGTCTGGAGAGAAGAGAATAGGATGACAGGTGGGAGGAAGGGTCTGGGGAGAAGGGGCTGAGGGGAGAGAGGAAGAACCGGTAGAGAAAATGATAGGAGGACAGGAGAGAGGAAGGGTCTGGATTGAACAGCATAGAATGACAGGTGAGAGGAAGGGTCTGGAGAGCAGAGGATGAGTTTGCCAGAACACTGGAATACTAAACTTAGGGATGATAGAAGAAGGGCCCAATAGATAGGAAGGGTCTGGAGAGAAGAGGATAGGATCACAGGACAGAGGAAAGGTCTGGAGAGAAGGGAATGAGGGGAGACCGGAAGGACCGGGAGATAAAAGGATAGGATGAAAGGACAGAGCAAGGATATGGAGAGAAGAGGATAAGATGACAGTAGAGAGGAAAGGTCTGGAGAAATGGGAATGAGGGGAGTGAGGAAGGACCGGGAGAGAAAAGGATAGGATGACAGGAGAGAGGAAGGGTCTGGAGTGAAGAAGATAGAATGACAGGACAGAGCAAAGGTCTGGTGTGAAGAGGATAGAATGACAGGTGAGAGGAAGTGTCTTTTGTGAAGAGGATAGGATGATAGGAGAGAGGAAGGGTCTGAAGAGAAGAGGATAGGATCACAGGTGAGAGGGAGGGTCTGGGGAGAAGATGATAGGATCACAGGACAGAGGAAGAACTGGGAGGGAAAAGCATAGGATGACAGGACAGAGGAAGGGTCTGGTGTGAAGAGGATAGGATGACAGATGAGAGGAAAGGTCTGGAGAGAAGAGGATGAGTTTGGAAGTAAACTGGGAAACTAAACTTAGGGATGATAGAAGAAGGGACCAGGGTGAAGGGGCTCTTGCAACAAATAAGCAACTGTAGAGGAGTAACGGGAAGGAGAAGCAGTAACGGGAAGGAGAAGCAGTAACGGGAAGGAGAAGCAGTAATGGGAAGGAGAAGCAGTAATGGGAAGGAGAAGCAGTAATGGGAAAGAGAAGCTGTTATGGGGAGGAGAAGCAGTAATGGGGAGGAGAAGCAGTAATGGGAAGGAGAAGCAGTAATGGGAAGGAGAAGCAGTAATGGGAAGGAGAAGCAGTAATGGGAAGGAGAAGCAGTAATGGGAAGGAGAAGCTGTAATGGGAAGGAGAAGCAGTAATGGGAAGGAGAAGCTGTAATGGGAAGGAGAAGCAGTAATGGGAAGGAGAAGCAGTAATGGGAAGGAGAAGCAGTAATGGGAAGGAGAAGCAGTAATGGGAAGGAGAAGTAGTAATGGGAAGGAGAAGCAGTAATGGGAAAGAGAAGCAGTAATGGGAAGGAGAAGCAGTAATGGGAAGGAGAAGCAGTAATGGGAAGGAGAAGCAGTAATGGGAAAGAGAAGCAGTAATGGGAAGGAGAAGCAGTAATGGGAAGGAGAAGCAGTAATGGGAGGGAGAAGCTGTAATGTGGGGGAGAAGCAGTAATGGGGAGGAGAAGCAGTAATGGGAAGGAGAAGCAGTAATGGGGAGGAGAAGCAGTAATGGGGAGGAGAAGCAGTAATGGGAAGGAGGAGCAGTAATGGGGAGGAGAAGCAGTAATGGGGAGGAGAAGCAGTAATGGGAAGGAGAAGCAGTAATGGGAAGGAGAAGCAGTAATGGGATGGAGAAGCAGTAACGGGAAGGAGAAGCAGTAACGGGAAGGAGAAGCTGTAATGGGAAGGAGATGCTATAATGGGAAGGAGAAGCAGTAATGGGAAGGAGATGCTATAATGGGAAGGAGAAGCAGTAATGGGGAGGAGAAGCTGTAATGGGAAGGAGAAGCAGTAATGGGATGGAGAAGCAGTAATGGGAAGGAGAAGCAGTAATGGGAAGGAGAAGCAGTAATGGGGAGGAGAAGCAGTAATGGGATGGAGAAGCAGTAATGGGAAGGAGAAGCAGTAATGGGATGGAGAAGCAGTAATGGGAAGGAGAAGCAGTAATGGGGAGGGGAAGCAGTAATGGGAAGGAGAAGCAGTAATGGGGAGGAGAAGCAGTAATGGGGAGGAGAAGCAGTAATGGGAAGGAGAAGCAGTAATGGGGAGGAGAAGCAGTAATGGGGAGGAGAAGCAGTAATGGGGAGGAGAAGCAGTAATGGGAAGGAGAAGCAGTAATGGGAAGGAGAAGCTGTAATGGGATGGAGAAGCAGTAATGGGAAGGAGAAGCAGTAATGGGAAGGAGAAGCAGTAATGGGAAGGAGAAGCAGTAATGGGATGGAGAAGCAGTAATGGGAAGGAGAAGCAGTAATGGGAAGGAGAAGCAGTAATGGGAAGGAGAAGCAGTAATGGGAAGGAGAAGCATTAATGGGATGGAGAAGCAGTAATGGGGAGGAGAAGCAGTAATGGGAAGGAGAAGCAGTAATCGGAAGGAGAAGCTGTTATGGGGAGGAGAAGCTGTTATGGGGAGGAGAAGCAGTAATGGGAAGGAGAAGCAGTAATGGGGAGGAGAAGCAGTAATGGGGAGGAGAAGCTGTTATAGGGAGGCGAAGCAGTAATGGGGAGGAGAAGCTGTAATGGGGAGGAGAATCAGTAATGGGGAGGAGAAGCTGTAATGGGAAGGAGAAGCAGTAATGGGAAAGAGAAGCAGTAATGGGAAGGAGAAGCAGTAATGGGAAGGAGAAGCAGTAATGGGAAGGAGAAGCAGTAATGGGAAAGAGAAGCTGTTATGGGGAGGAGAAGCAGTAATGGGGAGGAGAAGCAGTAATGGGAAGGAGAAGCAGTAATGGGAAGGAGAAGCAGTAATGGGAAGGAGAAGCAGTAATGGGAAGGAGAAGTAGTAATGGGAAGGAGAAGCAGTAATGGGAAGGAGAAGCTGTAATGGGAAGGAGAAGCAGTAATGGGAAGGAGAAGCTGTAATGGGAAGGAGAAGCAGTAATGGGAAGGAGAAGCAGTAATGGGAAGGAGAAGCAGTAATGGGAAAGAGAAGCAGTAATGGGAAGGAGAAGCAGTAATGGGAAGGAGAAGCAGTAATGGGAAGGAGAAGCAGTAATGGGAAGGAGAAGCAGTAATGGGAAGGAGAAGCAGTAATGGGAAGGAGAAGCAGTAATGGGAAGGAGAAGCAGTAATGGGAAGGAGAAGCAGTAATGGGAAGGAGAAGCAGTAATGGGAGGGAGAAGCTGTAATGTGGGGGAGAAGCAGTAATGGGGAGGAGAAGCAGTAATGGGAAGGAGAAGCAGTAATGGGGAGGAGAAGCAGTAATGGGGAGGAGAAGCAGTAATGGGAAGGAGAAGCAGTAATGGGGAGGAGAAGCAGTAATGGGGAGGAGAAGCAGTAATGGGAAGGAGAAGCAGTAATGGGATGGAGAAGCAGTAACGGGAAGGAGAAGCAGTAACGGGAAGGAGAAGCTGTAATGGGAAGGAGATGCTATAATGGGAAGGAGAAGCAGTAATGGGAAGGAGATGCTATAATGGGAAGGAGAAGCAGTAATGGGGAGGAGAAGCTGTAATGGGAAGGAGAAGCAGTAATGGGATGGAGAAGCAGTAATGGGAAGGAGAAGCAGTAATGGGATGGAGAAGCAGTAATGGGAAGGAGAAGCAGTAATGGGGAGGAGAAGCAGTAATGGGAAGGAGAAGCAGTAATGGGAAGGAGAAGCAGTAATGGGATGGAGAAGCAGTAATGGGAAGGAGAAGCAGTAATGGGATGGAGAAGCAGTAATGGGAAGGAGAAGCAGTAATGGGGAGGAGAAGCAGTAATGGGAAGGAGAAGCAGTAATGGGGAGGAGAAGCAGTAATGGGGAGGAGAAGCAGTAATGGGAAGGAGAAGCAGTAATGGGGAGGAGAAGCAGTAATGGGGAGGAGAAGCAGTAATGGGGAGGAGAAGCAGTAATGGGAAGGAGAAGCAGTAATGGGAAGGAGAAGCTGTAATGGGATGGAGAAGCAGTAATGGGAAGGAGAAGCAGTAATAGGAAGGAGAAGCAGTAATGGGAAGGAGAAGCAGTAATGGGAAGGAGAAGCATTAATGGGATGGAGAAGCAGTAATGGGAAGGAGAAGCAGTAATGGGATGGAGAAGCTGTAATGGGAAGGAGAAGCAGTAATGGGAAGGAGAAGCAGTAATGGGAAGGAGAAGCAGTAATGGGAAGGAGAAGCAGTAATGGGAAGGAGAAGCAGTAATGGGAAGGAGAAGCAGTAATGGGAAGGAGAAGCAGTAATGGGAAGGAGAAGCAGTAATGGGAAGGAGAAGCAGTAATGGGAAGGAGAAGCAGTAATGGGAAAGAGAAGCAGTAATGGGAAGGAGAAGCAGTAATGGGAAGGAGAAGCAGTAATGGGAGGGAGAAGCTGTAATGTGGGGGAGAAGCAGTAATGGGGAGGAGAAGCAGTAATGGGAAGGAGAAGCAGTAATGGGGAGGAGAAGCAGTAATGGGGAGGAGAAGCAGTAATGGGAAGGAGAAGCAGTAATGGGGAGGAGAAGCAGTAATGGGGAGGAGAAGCAGTAATGGGAAGGAGAAGCAGTAATGGGATGGAGAAGCAGTAACGGGAAGGAGAAGCAGTAACGGGAAGGAGAAGCTGTAATGGGAAGGAGATGCTATAATGGGAAGGAGAAGCAGTAATGGGAAGGAGATGCTATAATGGGAAGGAGAAGCAGTAATGGGGAGGAGAAGCAGTAATGGGAAGGAGAAGCAGTAATGGGAAGGAGAAGCAGTAATGGGATGGAGAAGCAGTAATGGGAAGGAGAAGCAGTAATGGGGAGGGGAAGCAGTAATGGGAAGGAGAAGCAGTAATGGGGAGGAGAAGCAGTAATGGGGAGGAGAAGCAGTAATGGGAAGGAGAAGCAGTAATGGGGAGGGGAAGCAGTAATGGGAAGGAGAAGCAGTAATGGGGAGGAGAAGCAGTAATGGGGAGGAGAAGCAGTAATGGGAAGGAGAAGCTGCGACACAAGTCTCTGGAAATTATTGACTTTTTCCGCAATTTCTCAGTTGAGGTGGTTGGTGTGGGAGATATCTGCTCCTTTGCTCAGATGGATATTCGAAAACATGGAAATCCCCAGGTGAACATAAGGGAGGGGCTAACTAAACAAGGTACCTATGTGTTGGGGCATAAACAAGAGAGGAGATAAGAGGGCATAACAGAGAAAGAAGGAGGCTCTGGAGAGAAGAAGAAGTGGTGACAGTGGGAGAGAGGAAGATCTGTAGAGAAAATAATAATGACAAGTGAGAGGAACATTTTTGGGGTAGGTGGATGGGATGACAGGAGATAGAAAGGGTCTGGAGAGAAGGGAACAAAGGGAGAGAGGAAGGTCTAGAAGATAAAAGGATAGGATAACAGGAAAGAAGGGTATGACATTAAAAGGATAAGATGAAAGGTGAGATGAAGGGTCTGGAGAGAAGAGAATAGGATGACAGGTGGGAGGAAGGGTCTGGGGAGAAGGGGCTGAGGGGAGAGAGGAAGAACCGGTAGAGAAAATGATAGGAGGACAGGAGAGAGGAAGGGTCTGGATTGAACAGCATAGAATGACAGGTGAGAGGAAGGGTCTGGAGAGCAGAGGATGAGTTTGCCAGAACACTGGAATACTAAACTTAGGGATGATAGAAGAATAGCCCAATAGATAGGAAGGGTCTGGAGAGAAGAGGATAGGATCACAGGACAGAGGAAAGGTCTGGAGAGAAGGGAATGAGGGGAGACCGGAAGGACCGGGAGATAAAAGGATAGGATGAAAGGACAGAGCAAGGATATGGAGAGAAGAGGATAAGATGACAGTAGAGAGGAAAGGTCTGGAGAAATGGGAATGAGGGGAGTGAGGAAGGACCGGGAGTGAAGAAGATAGAATGACAGGACAGAGCAAAGGTCTGGTGTGAAGAGGATAGAATGACAGGTGAGAGGAAGTGTCTTTTGTGAAGAGGATAGGATGATAGGAGAGAGGAAGGGTCTGAAGAGAAGAGGATAGGATCACAGGTGAGAGGGAGGGTCTGGGGAGAAGATGATAGGATCACAGGACAGAGGAAGAACTGGGAGGGAAAAGCATAGGATGACAGGACAGAGGAAGGGTCTGGTGTGAAGAGGATAGGATGACAGATGAGAGGAAAGGTCTGGAGAGAAGAGGATGAGTTTGGAAGTAAACTGGGAAACTAAACTTAGGGATGATAGAAGAAGGGACCAGGGTGAAGGGGCTCTTGCAACAAATAAGCAACTGTAGAGGAGTAACGGGAAGGAGAAGCAGTAACGGGAAGGAGAAGCAGTAACGGGAAGGAGAAGCAGTAATGGGAAGGAGAAGCAGTAATGGGAAGGAGAAGCAGTAATGGGAAAGAGAAGCTGTTATGGGGAGGAGAAGCAGTAATGGGGAGGAGAAGCAGTAATGGGAAGGAGAAGCAGTAATGGGAAGGAGAAGCAGTAATGGGAAGGAGAAGCAGTAATGGGAAGGAGAAGCAGTAATGGGAAGGAGAAGCTGTAATGGGAAGGAGAAGCAGTAATGGGAAGGAGAAGCTGTAATGGGAAGGAGAAGCAGTAATGGGAAGGAGAAGCAGTAATGGGAAGGAGAAGCAGTAATGGGAAGGAGAAGCAGTAATGGGAAGGAGAAGCAGTAATGGGAAGGAGAAGCAGTAATGGGAAGGAGAAGCAGTAATGGGAAGGAGAAGCAGTAATGGGAAGGAGAAGCAGTAATGGGAAGGAGAAGCAGTAATGGGAAGGAGAAGCAGTAATGGGAAGGAGAAGCAGTAATGGGAAGGAGAAGCAGTAATGGGAGGGAGAAGCTGTAATGTGGGGGAGAAGCAGTAATGGGGAGGAGAAGCAGTAATGGGAAGGAGAAGCAGTAATGGGGAGGAGAAGCAGTAATGGGGAGGAGAAGCAGTAATGGGAAGGAGAAGCAGTAATGGGGAGGAGAAGCAGTAATGGGGAGGAGAAGCAGTAATGGGAAGGAGAAGCAGTAATGGGAAGGAGAAGCAGTAATGGGATGGAGAAGCAGTAACGGGAAGGAGAAGCAGTAACGGGAAGGAGAAGCTGTAATGGGAAGGAGATGCTATAATGGGAAGGAGAAGCAGTAATGGGAAGGAGATGCTATAATGGGAAGGAGAAGCAGTAATGGGGAGGAGAAGCTGTAATGGGAAGGAGAAGCAGTAATGGGATGGAGAAGCAGTAATGGGAAGGAGAAGCAGTAATGGGATGGAGAAGCAGTAATGGGAAGGAGAAGCAGTAATGGGGAGGAGAAGCAGTAATGGGATGGAGAAGCAGTAATGGGAAGGAGAAGCAGTAATGGGATGGAGAAGCAGTAATGGGAAGGAGAAGCAGTAATGGGGAGGGGAAGCAGTAATGGGAAGGAGAAGCAGTAATGGGGAGGATAAGCAGTAATGGGGAGGAGAAGCAGTAATGGGAAGGAGAAGCAGTAATGGGGAGGGGAAGCAGTAATGGGAAGGAGAAGCAGTAATGGGGAGGAGAAGCAGTAATGGGGAGGAGAAGCAGTAATGGGAAGGAGAAGCTGCGACACAAGTCTCTGGAAATTATTGACTTTTTCCGCAATTTCTCAGTTGAGGTGGTTGGTGTGGGAGATATCTGCTCCTTTGCTCAGATGGATATTCGAAAACATGGAAATCCCCAGGTGAACATAAGGGAGGGGCTAACTAAACAAGGTACCTATGTGTTGGGGCATAAACAAGAGAGGAGATAAGAGGGCATAACAGAGAAAGAAGGAGGCTCTGGAGAGAAGAAGAAGTGGTGACAGTGGGAGAGAGGAAGATCTGTAGAGAAAATAATAATGACAAGTGAGAGGAACATTTTTGGGGTAGGTGGATGGGATGACAGGAGATAGAAAGGGTCTGGAGAGAAGGGAACAAAGGGAGAGAGGAAGGTCTAGAAGATAAAAGGATAGGATAACAGGAAAGAAGGGTATGACATTAAAAGGATAAGATGAAAGGTGAGATGAAGGGTCTGGAGAGAAGAGAATAGGATGACAGGTGGGAGGAAGGGTCTGGGGAGAAGGGGCTGAGGGGAGAGAGGAAGAACCGGTAGAGAAAATGATAGGAGGACAGGAGAGAGGAAGGGTCTGGATTGAACAGCATAGAATGACAGGTGAGAGGAAGGGTCTGGAGAGCAGAGGATGAGTTTGCCAGAACACTGGAATACTAAACTTAGGGATGATAGAAGAAGGGCCCAATAGATAGGAAGGGTCTGGAGAGAAGAGGATAGGATCACAGGACAGAGGAAAGGTCTGGAGAGAAGGGAATGAGGGGAGACCGGAAGGACCGGGAGATAAAAGGATAGGATGAAAGGACAGAGCAAGGATATGGAGAGAAGAGGATAAGATGACAGTAGAGAGGAAAGGTCTGGAGAAATGGGAATGAGGGGAGTGAGGAAGGACCGGGAGAGAAAAGGATAGGATGACAGGAGAGAGGAAGGGTCTGGAGTGAAGAAGATAGAATGACAGGACAGAGCAAAGGTCTGGTGTGAAGAGGATAGAATGACAGGTGAGAGGAAGTGTCTTTTGTGAAGAGGATAGGATGATAGGAGAGAGGAAGGGTCTGAAGAGAAGAGGATAGGATCACAGGTGAGAGGGAGGGTCTGGGGAGAAGATGATAGGATCACAGGACAGAGGAAGAACTGGGAGGGAAAAGCATAGGATGACAGGACAGAGGAAGGGTCTGGTGTGAAGAGGATAGGATGACAGATGAGAGGAAAGGTCTGGAGAGAAGAGGATGAGTTTGGAAGTAAACTGGGAAACTAAACTTAGGGATGATAGAAGAAGGGACCAGGGTGAAGGGGCTCTTGCAACAAATAAGCAACTGTAGAGGAGTAACGGGAAGGAGAAGCAGTAACGGGAAGGAGAAGCAGTAACGGGAAGGAGAAGCAGTAATGGGAAGGAGAAGCAGTAATGGGAAGGAGAAGCAGTAATGGGAAAGAGAAGCTGTTATGGGGAGGAGAAGCAGTAATGGGGAGGAGAAGCAGTAATGGGAAGGAGAAGCAGTAATGGGAAGGAGAAGCAGTAATGGGAAGGAGAAGCAGTAATGGGAAGGAGAAGCAGTAATGGGAAGGAGAAGCTGTAATGGGAAGGAGAAGCAGTAATGGGAAGGAGAAGCTGTAATGGGAAGGAGAAGCAGTAATGGGAAGGAGAAGCAGTAATGGGAAGGAGAAGCAGTAATGGGAAGGAGAAGCAGTAATGGGAAGGAGAAGTAGTAATGGGAAGGAGAAGCAGTAATGGGAAAGAGAAGCAGTAATGGGAAGGAGAAGCAGTAATGGGAAGGAGAAGCAGTAATGGGAAGGAGAAGCAGTAATGGGAAGGAGAAGCAGTAATGGGAAAGAGAAGCAGTAATGGGAAGGAGAAGCAGTAATGGGAAGGAGAAGCAGTAATGGGAGGGAGAAGCTGTAATGTGGGGGAGAAGCAGTAATGGGGAGGAGAAGCAGTAATGGGAAGGAGAAGCAGTAATGGGGAGGAGAAGCAGTAATGGGGAGGAGAAGCAGTAATGGGAAGGAGGAGCAGTAATGGGGAGGAGAAGCAGTAATGGGGAGGAGAAGCAGTAATGGGAAGGAGAAGCAGTAATGGGAAGGAGAAGCAGTAATGGGATGGAGAAGCAGTAACGGGAAGGAGAAGCAGTAACGGGAAGGAGAAGCTGTAATGGGAAGGAAATGCTATAATGGGAAGGAGAAGCAGTAATGGGAAGGAGATGCTATAATGGGAAGGAGAAGCAGTAATGGGGAGGAGAAGCTGTAATGGGAAGGAGAAGCAGTAATGGGATGGAGAAGCAGTAATGGGAAGGAGAAGCAGTAATGGGAAGGAGAAGCAGTAATGGGGAGGAGAAGCAGTAATGGGATGGAGAAGCAGTAATGGGAAGGAGAAGCAGTAATGGGATGGAGAAGCAGTAATGGGAAGGAGAAGCAGTAATGGGGAGGGGAAGCAGTAATGGGAAGGAGAAGCAGTAATGGGGAGGAGAAGCAGTAATGGGGAGGAGAAGCAGTAATGGGAAGGAGAAGCAGTAATGGGGAGGAGAAGCAGTAATGGGGAGGAGAAGCAGTAATGGGGAGGAGAAGCAGTAATGGGAAGGAGAAGCAGTAATGGGAAGGAGAAGCTGTAATGGGATGGAGAAGCAGTAATGGGAAGGAGAAGCAGTAATGGGAAGGAGAAGCAGTAATGGGAAGGAGAAGCAGTAATGGGATGGAGAAGCAGTAATGGGAAGGAGAAGCAGTAATGGGAAGGAGAAGCAGTAATGGGAAGGAGAAGCAGTAATGGGAAGGAGAAGCATTAATGGGATGGAGAAGCAGTAATGGGGAGGAGAAGCAGTAATGGGAAGGAGAAGCAGTAATCGGAAGGAGAAGCTGTTATGGGGAGGAGAAGCTGTTATGGGGAGGAGAAGCAGTAATGGGAAGGAGAAGCAGTAATGGGGAGGAGAAGCAGTAATGGGGAGGAGAAGCTGTTATAGGGAGGCGAAGCAGTAATGGGGAGGAGAAGCTGTAATGGGGAGGAGAATCAGTAATGGGGAGGAGAAGCTGTAATGGGAAGGAGAAGCAGTAATGGGAAGGAGAAGCAGTAATGGGAAGGAGAAGCAGTAATGGGAAGGAGAAGCAGTAATGGGAAGGAGAAGCAGTAATGGGAAAGAGAAGCTGTTATGGGGAGGAGAAGCAGTAATGGGGAGGAGAAGCAGTAATGGGAAGGAGAAGCAGTAATGGGAAGGAGAAGCAGTAATGGGAAGGAGAAGCAGTAATGGGAAGGAGAAGTAGTAATGGGAAGGAGAAGCAGTAATGGGAAGGAGAAGCTGTAATGGGAAGGAGAAGCAGTAATGGGAAGGAGAAGCTGTAATGGGAAGGAGAAGCAGTAATGGGAAGGAGAAGCAGTAATGGGAAGGAGAAGCAGTAATGGGAAAGAGAAGCAGTAATGGGAAGGAGAAGCAGTAATGGGAAAGAGAAGCAGTAATGGGAAGGAGAAGCAGTAATGGGAAGGAGAAGCAGTAATGGGAAGGAGAAGCAGTAATGGGAAGGAGAAGCAGTAATGGGAAGGAGAAGCAGTAATGGGAAGGAGAAGCAGTAATGGGAAGGAGAAGCAGTAATGGGAGGGAGAAGCTGTAATGTGGGGGAGAAGCAGTAATGGGGAGGAGAAGCAGTAATGGGAAGGAGAAGCAGTAATGGGGAGGAGAAGCAGTAATGGGGAGGAGAAGCAGTAATGGGGAGGAGAAGCAGTAATGGGAAGGAGAAGCAGTAATGGGGAGGAGAAGCAGTAATGGGGAGGAGAAGCAGTAATGGGAAGGAGAAGCAGTAATGGGATGGAGAAGCAGTAACGGGAAGGAGAAGCAGTAACGGGAAGGAGAAGCTGTAATGGGAAGGAGATGCTATAATGGGAAGGAGAAGCAGTAATGGGAAGGAGATGCTATAATGGGAAGGAGAAGCAGTAATGGGGAGGAGAAGCTGTAATGGGAAGGAGAAGCAGTAATGGGATGGAGAAGCAGTAATGGGAAGGAGAAGCAGTAATGGGATGGAGAAGCAGTAATGGGAAGGAGAAGCAGTAATGGGGAGGAGAAGCAGTAATGGGATGGAGAAGCAGTAATGGGAAGGAGAAGCAGTAATGGGATGGAGAAGCAGTAATGGGAAGGAGAAGCAGTAATGGGATGGAGAAGCAGTAATGGGAAGGAGAAGCAGTAATGGGGAGGAGAAGCAGTAATGGGAAGGAGAAGCAGTAATGGGGAGGAGAAGCAGTAATGGGGAGGAGAAGCAGTAATGGGAAGGAGAAGCAGTAATGGGGAGGAGAAGCAGTAATGGGGAGGAGAAGCAGTAATGGGGAGGAGAAGCAGTAATGGGAAGGAGAAGCAGTAATGGGAAGGAGAAGCTGTAATGGGATGGAGAAGCAGTAATGGGAAGGAGAAGCAGTAATAGGAAGGAGAAGCAGTAATGGGAAGGAGAAGCAGTAATGGGAAGGAGAAGCATTAATGGGATGGAGAAGCAGTAATGGGAAGGAGAAGCAGTAATGGGATGGAGAAGCTGTAATGGGAAGGAGAAGCAGTAATGGGAAGGAGAAGCAGTAATGGGAAGGAGAAGCAGTAATGGGAAGGAGAAGCAGTAATGGGAAGGAGAAGCAGTAATGGGAAGGAGAAGCAGTAATGGGAAGGAGAAGCAGTAATGGGAAGGAGAAGCAGTAATGGGAAGGAGAAGCAGTAATGGGAAGGAGAAGCAGTAATGGGAAGGAGAAGCAGTAATGGGAAGGAGAAGCAGTAATGGGAAGGAGAAGCAGTAATGGGAGGGAGAAGCTGTAATGTGGGGGAGAAGCAGTAATGGGGAGGAGAAGCAGTAATGGGAAGGAGAAGCAGTAATGGGGAGGAGAAGCAGTAATGGGGAGGAGAAGCAGTAATGGGAAGGAGAAGCAGTAATGGGGAGGAGAAGCAGTAATGGGGAGGAGAAGCAGTAATGGGAAGGAGAAGCAGTAATGGGATGGAGAAGCAGTAACGGGAAGGAGAAGCAGTAACGGGAAGGAGAAGCTGTAATGGGAAGGAGATGCTATAATGGGAAGGAGAAGCAGTAATGGGAAGGAGATGCTATAATGGGAAGGAGAAGCAGTAATGGGGAGGAGAAGCTGTAATGGGAAGGAGAAGCAGTAATGGGATGGAGAAGCAGTAATGGGAAGGAGAAGCAGTAATGGGATGGAGAAGCAGTAATGGGAAGGAGAAGCAGTAATGGGGAGGAGAAGCAGTAATGGGATGGAGAAGCAGTAATGGGAAGGAGAAGCAGTAATGGGATGGAGAAGCAGTAATGGGAAGGAGAAGCAGTAATGGGATGGAGAAGCAGTAATGGGAAGGAGAAGCAGTAATGGGGAGGAGAAGCAGTAATGGGAAGGAGAAGCAGTAATGGGGAGGAGAAGCAGTAATGGGGAGGAGAAGCAGTAATGGGAAGGAGAAGCAGTAATGGGGAGGAGAAGCAGTAATGGGGAGGAGAAGCAGTAATGGGAAGGAGAAGCAGTAATGGGAAGGAGAAGCTGTAATGGGATGGAGAAGCAGTAATGGGAAGGAGAAGCAGTAATGGGAAGGAGAAGCAGTAATGGGAAGGAGAAGCAGTAATGGGAAGGAGAAGCATTAATGGGATGGAGAAGCAGTAATGGGAAGGAGAAGCAGTAATGGGATGGAGAAGCAGTAATGGGAAGGAGAAGCATTAATGGGAAGGAGAAGCATTAATGGGATGGAGAAGCAGTAATGGGATGGAGAAGCAGTAATGGGAAGGAGAAGCAGTAATGGGATGGAGAAGCAGTAATGGGAAGGAGAAGCAGTAATGGGATGGAGAAGCAGTAATGGGAAGGAGAAGCAGTAATGGGGAAGAGAAGCAGTAATGGGAAGGAGAAGCAGTAATGGGGAGGAGAAGCAGTAATGGGAAGGAGAAGCAGTAATGGGGAGGAGAAGCAGTAATGGGATGGAGAAGCAGTAATGGGAAGGAGAAGCATTAATGGGATGGAGAAGCAGTAATGGGAAGGAGAAGCAGTAATGGGAAGGAGAAGCAGTAATGGGAAGGAGAAGCATTAATGGGATGGAGAAGCAGTAATGGGATGGAGAAGCAGTAATGGGAAGGAGAAGCATTAATGGGAAGGAGAAGCATTAATGGGATGAAGAAGCAGTAATGGGAAGGAGAAGCAGTAATGGGAAGGAGAAGCATTAATGGGATGGAGAAGCAGTAATGGGAAGGAGAAGCAGTAATGGGAAGGAGAAGCTAGGCTGACAAAGGCTCTAGGCTAGAAAGAGAAGCAGAACGTTTTACAAAATTGAGATAAGTTTTGCATTTAGTAATAACTCACCTCCTGTCCCTGCAGTGGCTATCAGAGGGTCAGACTCAGGCGTCTGTGTACCAGCAGGCTGAGAACGGCAAGACAGAGCTGTCCCTCATGCACTTTGCCATCACAAACCCCCACTGGCAGCCTCCACTGGAAAGTTCTGTTTTTATTGGGCACGTCAAGGAGAAAGTCCAACAAGATGCGGCTAATGCTCCACCAGCTCAGCAAATCCTGTGTGACGCTCCCATCTACAGCTCTATTCTCTCTAATGAGTCCGGCACTGCGGTCAGTATCACAATGATATAAGTGCTGTTTGTAAGAATTACAATAATATGCCAGGTCCTGATACCCTGATATATTACACCTCAAATGTATTAATGAAACCTCTTTCTGTAATTGTATCTGTTTTTATCACCTGCTGTACCGACTCCATATAACCCTCCCTATAACTCCTCCTATTGCACCATATTACCCTCCCTATAACTCCTATTGCACCATATAACCCTCCCTATAACTCCTCCTATTGCACCATATAACCCTTCCTATAACTCCTCCTATTGCACCATATAACCCTCCCTATAACTCCTATTGCACCATATAACCCTCCCTATACCTCCTCCTATTGTACCATATAATCCTCCCTATAACTCCTCCTATTGCACCATATAACCCTCCATATAACTCCTCCTATTGTACCATATAACCCTCCCTATAACTCCTCCTATTGTACCATATAACCCTCCCTATAACTCCTCCTATTGCACCATATAACTCTCCCTATAACTCCTCCTATTGTACCTTATAACCCTCCCTATAACTCCTCCTATTGCACCATATAACCCTCCCTATAACTCCTCCTATTGCACCATATAACCCTCCATATAACTCCTCCTATTGCACCATATAATCCCTCCCTATAACTCCTCCTATTGTACCATATAACCCTCCCTATAACTCCTCCTATTGCACCATATGACCCTCCCTATAACTCCTCCTATTGCACCATTTAATCCCTCCGTATAACTCCTTCTATTGCACCATATAATCCCTCCCTATAACTCCTCCTATTGTACCATATAACTCTCCCTATAACTCCTCCTATTGCACCATATAACCCTCCCTATAACTCCTCCTATTACACCATATAACCCTCCCTATAACTCCTATTGCACCATATAACCCTCCCTATAACTCCTCCTATTACACCATATAATCCCTCCCTATAACTCCTATTGCACCATATAACACTCCCTATAACTCCTATTGCACCATATAGCCCTCCCTATAACTCCTCCTGTTGCACCATATAACCCTCCCTATAACTCCTCCTATTGCACCATATAATCCCTCCCTATAACTCCTTCTGTTGCACCATATAACCCTCCCTATAACTCCTCCTGTTGCACCATATAACCCTCCCTATAACTCCTCCTATTGCACCATATAACCCTCCCTATAACTCCTCCTATTGCACCATATAACCCTCCCTATATCTCCTCCTATTGCACCATATAATCCCTCCCTATAACTCCTTCTGTTGCACCATATAACCCTCCCTATAACTCCTCCTATTGCACCATATAACCCTCCCTATAACTCCTCCTATTGCACCATATAACCCTCCCTATAGCTCCTCCTATTGCACCATATAACCCTCCCTATAACCCCTCCTATTGCACTATATAACCCTCCCTATAACCCCTCCTATTGCAGCATATAACCCTCCCTATAACTCCTCCTATTGCACCATATAAACACTCCCTATAACTCCTCCTATTGCACCATATAACCCTCCCTATAACTCCTCCTATCGCACCATATAACCCTCCCTATAACTCCTCCTATTGCACCATATAACCCTCACTATAACTCCTCCTATTGCACCATATATCCCTCCCTATAACTCCTCCTATTGCACCATATAACCCTCCCTATAACTCCTCCTATTGCACCATATATCCCTCCCTATAACTCCTCCTATTGCACCATATAACCCTCCCTATAACTCCTTCTTTTGCACCATATAACTCCTCCCTATAACTCCTCTTATCGCACCATATAACCCTCCATATAACTCCTCCTATTGTACCATATAACCCTCCCTATAACTTCTCCTATTGTACCATATAACCCTCCCTATAACTCCTCCTATTGCACCATATAACCCTCCCTATAACTCCTCCTATTGCACCATATAACCCTCCCTATAACTCCTCCTATTGCACCATATAACCCTCCCTATAACTCCTCCTATTGCACCATATAACCCTCCCTATAACTCCTCCTATTGCACCATATAACCCTCCCTATAACTCCTCCTATTGTACTATATAACCCTCCCTATAACTCCTCCTATTGCACCATATAACCCTCCCTATAACTCCTCCTATTGCACCATATAACCCTGCCTATAACTCCTCCTATTGCACCATATAACCCTCCCTATAACTCCTCCTATTGCACCATATAACTCCTCCTATAACTCCTCCTATTGCACCATATAACCCTCCCTATAACTCCTCCTATTGCACTATATAACCCTCCCTATAACTCCTATTGCACCATATAACTCTCCCTATAACTCCTCCTATTGCACCATATAACCCTCCCTATAACTCCTCCTATTGCACCATATAACCCTACCTATAACTCCCCCTATTGCACCATATAACCCTCCCTATAACTCCTCCTATTGCACCATATAACTCTCCCCATAACTCCTCCTATTGCACCATATAACCCTCCCTATAACTCCTCCTATTGCACCATATAACCCTCCCTATAACTCCTCCTATTGCACCATATAACCCTCCCTATAACTCCTATTGCACCATATAACCCTCCCTATAACTCCTCCTATTGCACTATATAACCCTCCCTATAACTCCTCCTATTGCACCATATAACCCTCCCTATAACTCCTCCTATTGTACCATATAACCCTCCCTATAACTCCTCCTATTGCACCATATAACCCTCCCTATAACTCCTCCTATTGCACCATATAACCCTCCCTATAACTCCTCCTATTGCACCATATAACCCTCCCTATAACTCCTCCTATTGCACCATATAACCCTCCCTTTAACTCCTCCTATTGCACCATATAACCCTCCCTATAACTCCTATTGCACCATATAACCCTCCCTATAACTCCTCCTATTGCACCATATAACCCTCCCTATAACTCCTCCTACTGCACCATATAACTTTCCCCATAACTCCTCCTATTGCACCATATAACTCTCCCCATAACTCCTCCTATTGCACCATATAACCCTCCCTATAACTCCTCCTATTGCACCATATAATCCCCCCTATAACTCCTCCTATTGCACCATATAACCCTCCCTATAACTCCTATTGCACCATATAACCCTCCCTATAACTCCTCCTATTGCACTATATAACCCTCCCTATAACTCCTATTGCACCATATAACCCTCCCTATAACTCCTCCTATTGCACCATATAACCCTCCCTATAACTCCTCCTATTGCACCATATAACGCTCCCTATAACTCCTCCTATTACACCATATAACCCTCCCTATAACTCCTCCTATTGCACCATATAACCCTCCCTATAACTCCTCCTATTGCACCATATAACGCTCCCTATAACTCCTCCTATTGCACCATATAACCCTCCCTATAACTCCTCCTATTGCACCATATAACCCTCCCTATAACTCCTCCTATTGCACCATATAACCCTCCCTATAACTCCTCCTATTGCACCATATAACCCTCTCTATAACTCCTCCTATTGCACCATATAACCCTCCCTATAACTCCTATTGCACCATATAACCCTCCCTATAACTCCTCCTATTGCACCATATAACCCTCCCTATAACTCCTCCTATTGCACCATATAACCCTCCCTATAACTCCTATTGCACCATATAACTCTCCCTATAACTCCTCCTATTACACCATATAACCCTCCCTATATCTCCTCGTATTGCACCATATAACTCTCCCTATAACTCCTCCTATTACACCATATAACCCTCACTATAACTCCTCCTATTGCACCATATAACCCTCCCTATAACTCCTATTGCACCATATAACTCTCCCTATAACTCCTCCTATTACACCATATAACCCTCCCTATATCTCCTCGTATTGCACCATATAACTCTCCCTATAACTCCTCCTATTACACCATATAACCCTCCCTATAACTCCTCCTATTGCACCATATAACCCTCCCTATAACTCCTCCTATTGCACCATATAACTCTCCCTATAACTCCTCCTATTGCACCATATAACCCTCCCTATAACTCCTATTGCACCATATAACTGCTCCCTATAACTCCTCCTATTGCACCATATAACCCTCCCTATAGCTCCTCCTATTGCACCATATAACCCTCCCTATAACTCCTCCTATTGCACCATATAACCCTCCCTATAACTCCTCCTATTGCACCATATAACCCTCCCTATAACTCCTATTGCACCATATAACCCTCCCTATAACTCCTCCTATTGCACCATATAACGCTCCCTATAACTCCTCCTATTGCACCATATAACCCTCCCTATAACTCCTCCTATTGCACCATATAACCCTCCCTATAACTCCTCCTATTGCACCATATAACGCTCACTATAACTCCTCCTATTGCACCATATAACCCTCCCTATAACTCCTCCTATTGCACCATATAACCCTCCCTATAACTCCTCATATTGCACCATATAACCCTCCCTATAACTCCTCCTATTGCACCATATAACCCTCTCTATAACTCCTCCTATTGCACCATATAACCCTCCCTATAGCTCCTATTGCACCATATAACCCTCCCTATAACTCCTCCTATTGCACCATATAACCCTCCCTATAACTCCTCCTATTGCACCATATAACCCTCCCTATAACTCCTATTGCACCATATAACCCTCCCTATAACTCCTCCTATTGCACCATATAACCCTCCCTATAACTCCTCCTATTGCACCATATAACGCTCCCTATAACTCCTCCTATTACACCATATAACCCTCCCTATAACTCCTCCTATTGCACCATATAACCCTCCCTATAACTCCTCCTATTGCACCATATAACGCTCCCTATAACTCCTCCTATTGCACCATATAACCCTCCCTATAACTCCTATTGCACCATATAACCCTCCCTATAACTCCTCCTATTGCACCATATAACCCTCCCTATAACTCCTCCTATTGCACCATATAACCCTCCCTATAACTCCTCCTATTGCACCATATAACCCTCCCTATAACTCCTCCTATTGCACCATATAACCCTCTCTATAACTCCTCCTATTGCACCATATAACCCTCCCTATAACTCCTATTGCACCATATAACCCTCCCTATAACTCCTCCTATTGCACCATATAACCCTCCCTATAACTCCTCCTATTGCACCATATAACCCTCCCTATAACTCCTCCTATTGCACCATATAACCCTCCCTATAACTCCTCCTATTGCACCATATAACCCTCCCTATAACTCCTATTGCACCATATAACTCTCCCTATAACTCCTCCTATTACACCATATAACCCTCCCTATATCTCCTCGTATTGCACCATATAACTCTCCCTATAACTCCTCCTATTACACCATATAACCCTCACTATAACTCCTCCTATTGCACCATATAACCCTCCCTATAACTCCTATTGCACCATATAACTCTCCCTATAACTCCTCCTATTACACCATATAACCCTCCCTATATCTCCTCGTATTGCACCATATAACTCTCCCTATAACTCCTCCTATTACACCATATAACTCTCCCCATAACTCCTCCTATTGCACCATATAACCCTCCCTATAACTCCTCCTATTGCACCATATAACCCTCCCTATAACTCCTCCTATTGCACCATATAACCCTCCCTATAACTCCTCCTATTACACCATATAACTCTCCCCATAACTCCTCCTATTGCACCATATAACCCTCCCTATAACTCCTCCTATTGCACCATATAACTCTCCCTATAACTCCTCCTATTGCACCATATAACCCTCCCTATAACTCCTATTGCACCATATAACCCTCCCTATAACTCCTCCTATTGCACCATATAACCCTCCCTATAGCTCCTCCTATTGCACCATATAACCCTCCCTATAACTCCTCCTATTGCACCATATAACCCTCCCTATAACTCCTCCTATTGCACCATATAATCCTCTCTATAACTCCTCCTATTGCACCATATAACCCTCCCTATAACTCCTATTGCACCATATAACTCTCCCTATAACTCCTCCTATTACACCATATAACCCTCCCTATATCTCCTCGTATTGCACCATATAACTCTCCCTATAACTCCTCCTATTACACCATATAACCCTCACTATAACTCCTCCTATTGCACCATATAACCCTCCCTATAACTCCTATTGCACCATATAACTCTCCCTATAACTCCTCCTATTACACCATATAACCCTCCCTATATCTCCTCGTATTGCACCATATAACTCTCCCTATAACTCCTCCTATTACACCATATAACTCTCCCCATAACTCCTCCTATTGCACCATATAACCCTCCCTATAACTCCTCCTATTGCACCATATAACCCTCCCTATAACTCCTCCTATTGCACCATATAACTCTCCCTATAACTCCTCCTATTGCACCATATAACCCTCCCTATAACTCCTATTGCACCATATAACTGCTCCCTATAACTCCTCCTATTGCACCATATAACCCTCCCTATAGCTCCTCCTATTGCACCATATAACCCTCCCTATAACTCCTCCTATTGCACCATATAACCCTCCCTATAACTCCTCCTATTGCACCATATAACCCTCCCTATAACTCCTATTGCACCATATAACCCTCCCTATAACTCCTCCTATTGCACCATATAACGCTCCCTATAACTCCTCCTATTGCACCATATAACCCTCCCTATAACTCCTCCTATTGCACCATATAACCCTCCCTATAACTCCTCCTATTGCACCATATAACGCTCACTATAACTCCTCCTATTGCACCATATAACCCTCCCTATAACTCCTCCTATTGCACCATATAACCCTCCCTATAACTCCTCATATTGCACCATATAACCCTCCCTATAACTCCTCCTATTGCACCATATAACCCTCTCTATAACTCCTCCTATTGCACCATATAACCCTCCCTATAGCTCCTATTGCACCATATAACCCTCCCTATAACTCCTCCTATTGTACCATATAACCCTCCCTATAACTCCTCCTATTGCACCATATAACCCTCCCTATAACTCCTATTGCACCATATAACACTCACTATAACTCCTCCTATTGCACCATATAACCCTCCCTATAACTCCTCCTATTGCACCATATAACCCTCCCTATAACTCCTCCTATTGCACCATATAACGCTCCCTATAACTCCTCCTATTACACCATATAACCCTCCCTATAACTCCTCCTATTGCACCATATAACCCTCCCTATAACTCCTCCTATTGCACCATATAACGCTCCCTATAACTCCTCCTATTGCACCATATAACCCTCCCTATAACTCCTATTGCACCATATAACCCTCCCTATAACTCCTCCTATTGCACCATATAACCCTCCCTATAACTCCTCCTATTGCACCATATAACCCTCCCTATAACTCCTCCTATTGCACCATATAACCCTCCCTATAACTCCTCCTATTGCACCATATAACCCTCTCTATAACTCCTCCTATTGCACCATATAACCCTCCCTATAACTCCTATTGCACCATATAACCCTCCCTATAACTCCTCCTATTGCACCATATAACCCTCCCTATAACTCCTCCTATTGCACCATATAACCCTCCCTATAACTCCTATTGCACCATATAACTCTCCCTATAACTCCTCCTATTACACCATATAACCCTCCCTATATCTCCTCGTATTGCACCATATAACTCTCCCTATAACTCCTCCTATTACACCATATAACCCTCACTATAACTCCTCCTATTGCACCATATAACCCTCCCTATAACTCCTATTGCACCATATAACTCTCCCTATAACTCCTCCTATTACACCATATAACCCTCCCTATATCTCCTCGTATTGCACCATATAACTCTCCCTATAACTCCTCCTATTACACCATATAACTCTCCCCATAACTCCTCCTATTGCACCATATAACCCTCCCTATAACTCCTCCTATTGCACCATATAACCCTCCCTATAACTCCTCCTATTGCACCATATAACTCTCCCTATAACTCCTCCTATTGCACCATATAACCCTCCCTATAACTCCTATTGCACCATATAACCCTCCCTATAACTCCTCCTATTGCACCATATAACCCTCCCTATAGCTCCTCCTATTGCACCATATAACCCTCCCTATAACTCCTCCTATTGCACCATATAACCCTCCCTATAACTCCTCCTATTGCACCATATAACCCTCCCTATAACTCCTATTGCACCATATAACCCTCCCTATAACTCCTATTGCACCATATAACCCTCCCTATAACTCCTCCTATTGCACCATATAACCCTCCCTATAACTCCTCCTATTGCACCATATAACCCTCCCTATAACTCCTATTGCACCATATAACTCTCCCTATAACTCCTCCTATTACACCATATAACCCTCCCTATATCTCCTCGTATTGCACCATATAACTCTCCCTATAACTCCTCCTATTACACCATATAACCCTCACTATAACTCCTCCTATTGCACCATATAACCCTCCCTATAACTCCTATTGCACCATATAACTCTCCCTATAACTCCTCCTATTACACCATATAACCCTCCCTATATCTCCTCGTATTGCACCATATAACTCTCCCTATAACTCCTCCTATTACACCATATAACTCTCCCCATAACTCCTCCTATTGCACCATATAACCCTCCCTATAACTCCTCCTATTGCACCATATAACCCTCCCTATAACTCCTCCTATTGCACCATATAACTCTCCCTATAACTCCTCCTATTGCACCATATAACCCTCCCTATAACTCCTATTGCACCATATAACCCTCCCTATAACTCCTCCTATTGCACCATATAACCCTCCCTATAGCTCCTCCTATTGCACCATATAACCCTCCCTATAACTCCTCCTATTGCACCATATAACCCTCCCTATAACTCCTCCTATTGCACCATATAACCCTCCCTATAACTCCTATTGCACCATATAACCCTCCCTATAACTCCTCCTATTGCACCATATAACGCTCCCTATAACTCCTCCTATTGCACCATATAACCCTCCCTATAACTCCTCCTATTGCACCATATAACCCTCCCTATAACTCCTCCTATTGCACCATATAACGCTCCCTATAACTCCTCCTATTGCACCATATAACCCTCCCTATAACTCCTCCTATTGCACCATATAACCCTCCCTATAACTCCTCATATTGCACCATATAACCCTCCCTATAACTCCTCCTATTGCACCATATAACCCTCTCTATAACTCCTCCTATTGCACCATATAACCCTCCCTATAGCTCCTATTGCACCATATAACCCTCCCTATAACTCCTCCTATTGTACCATATAACCCTCCCTATAACTCCTCCTATTGCACCATATAACCCTCCCTATAACTCCTATTGCACCATATAACTCTCCCTATAACTCCTCCTATTACACCATATAACTCTCCCTATAACTCCTCCTATTACACCATATAACCCTCCCTATATCTCCTCGTATTGCACCATATAACTCTCCCTATAACTCCTCCTACTGCACTATATAACTGCTCCCTATAACTCCTCCTATTGCACCATATAACTCTCCCTATAACTCCTCCTATTACACCATATAACCCTCCCTATAACTCCTATTGCACCATATAACCCTACCTATAACTCCTATTACACCATATAACCCTCCCTATATCTCCTCCTATTGCACCATATAACTCTTCCTATAACTCCTCCTACTGCACTATATAACTGCTCCCTATAACTCCTCCTATTACACCATATAACCCTCCCTATAACTCCTATTGCACCATATAACCCTACCTATAACTCCTATTACACCATATAACCCTCCCTATATCTCCTCCTATTGCACCATATAACTCTCCCTATAACTCCTATTGCACCATATAACCCTCCCTATAACTCCTCCTATTGCACCATATAACCCTCCCTATAACTCCTATTGCACCATATAACTCTCCCTATAACTCCTCCTATTACACCATATAACCCTCCCTATATCTCCTCCTATTGCACCATATAACCCTCCCTATAACTCCTATTGCACCATATAACCCTCCCTATAACTCCTATTGCACCATATAACCCTCCCTATAACTCCTCCTATTGCACCATATAACCCTCCCTATAACTCCTCCTATTGCACCACATATTCCTCCATATAACTCCTCCTATTGCACCATATAACCCTCCCTATAACTCCTCCTATTGCACTATATAACCCTCCCTATAACTCCTCCTATTACACCCTATAATCCCTCCCTATAACTCCTCCTATTGCACCACATATTCCTCCATATAACTCCTCCTATTGCACCATATAACCCTCCCTATAACTCCTCCTATTGCACCATATAACTGTTCCCTATAACTCCTCCTATTGCACCATATAACTCTCCCTATAACTCCTCCTATTGCACCATATAACCCTCACTATAACTCCTCCTATTGCACCATATAACCCTCCCTATAACTCCTATTGCACCATATAACCCTCCCTATAACTCCTCCTATTACACCATATAACCCTCCCTATAACTCCTCCTATTGCACCATATAATCCCTCCCTATAACTCCTACTATTGCACCATATAACTCTCCCTATAACTCCTATTGCACCATATAACTCTCCCTATAACTCCTCCTATTACACCATATAACCCTCCCTATAACTCCTCCTATCGCACTATATAGAAAACCTATACCTCCCCATTGTTTACTGTGTTGTAAACTGGCCACTATCAGTATTATAGACCACATTCATCCCTCATACATCTGTTATCATCTCATTTACAGCCTGATAACCTGCTAGCCAGTGTCCTAGTGCACCCTGTTCTGACTGCCAGTGGGTTACCCAGCAGGGACCGCCGCTTTGTACAGCCAACCACTACTGCGTCTGCAGCAGCCAGTGTGCTCGCCTCCCTCTCTGGTCCTCAGACTCCTGGGCGCCCACACGGGGCACAGCTCAACAGCTCTTTGTATCGCAGTGACAGGACCATCTTGCAGGAAAGGTCAGTGACATACAGAGAGTACTATCAGGGGCATCTTGCAGGAAAGGTCAGTGACATACAGAGAGTACTATCAGGGGCATCTTGCAGGAAAGGTCAGTGACATACAGAGAGTACTATCAGGACCATCTTGCAGGAAAGGTCAGTGACATACAGAGAGTACTATCAGGGGCATCTTGCAGGAAAGGTCAGTGACATACAGAGAGTACTATCAAGACCATCTTGCAGGAAAGGTCAGTGACATACAGAGAGTACTATCAGGGGCATCTTGCAGGAAAGGTCAGTGACATACAGAGAGTACTATCAGGGGCATCTTGCAGGAAAGGTCAGTGACATACAGAGAGTACTATCAGGGGCATCTTGCAGGAAAGGTCAGTGACATACAGAGAGTACTATCAGGGGCATCTTGCAGGAAAGGTCAGTGACATACAGAGAGTACTATCAGGGGCATCTTGCAGGAAAGGTCAGTGACATACAGAGAGTACTATCAGGGGCATCTTGCAGGAAAGGTCAGTGACATACAGAGAGTACTATCAGGGGCATCTTGCAGGAAAGGTCAGTGACATACAGAGAGTACTATCAGGGGCATCTTGCAGGAAAGGTCAGTGACATACAGAGAGTACTATCAGGGGCATCTTGCAGGAAAGGTCAGTGACATACAGAGAGTACTATCAGGGGCATCTTGCAGGAAAGGTCAGTGACATACAGAGAGTACTATCGGGCATCTTGCAGGAAAGGTCAGTGACATACAGAGAGTACTATCAGGGGCATCTTGCAGGAAAGGTCAGTGACATACAGAGAGTACTATCAGGGGCATCTTGCAGGAAAGGTCAGTGACATACAGAGAGTACTATCAGGGGCATCTTGCAGGAAAGGTCAGTGACATACAGAGAGTACTATCAGGGGCATCTTGCAGGAAAGGTCAGTGACATACAGAGAGTACTATCAGGGGCATCTTGCAGGAAAGGTCAGTGACATACAGAGAGTACTATCAGGGGCATCTTGCAGGAAAGGTCAGTGACATACAGAGAGTACTATCAGGGGCATCTTGCAGGAAAGGTCAGTGACATACAGAGAGTACTATCAGGGGCATCTTGGCAACAGCCACTGAACATAGAGATTTCTCAGTAGGCTGATACAGTAAGTCAGGGTATATTGGGATTTCTCAGGGGGCTGATACAGTAAGTCAGGGTATATTGGGATTTCTCAGTGTGCTGATATAGTAAGTCAGGGTATATTGAGATTTTACAGTGTGCTGATACAGTAAGTCAGGGTATATTGTGATTTCTCAGTGTGCTGATACAGTAAGTCAGGGTATATTGGGATTTCTCAGGGGGCTGATACAGTAAGTCAGGGTATATTGGGATTTCTCAGTGTGCTGATATAGTAAGTCAGGGTATATTGTGATCTCTCAGTGGGCTGATACAGTAAGTCAGGGTATATTGTGATCTCTCAGTGTGCTGATATAGTAAGTCAGGGTATATTAAGATTTCTCAGTGTGCTGATATAGTAAGTCAGGGTATATTGAGATTTCTCAGTGGGCTGATACAGTAAGTCAGGGTATATTGTGATCTCTCAGTGTGCTGATATAGTAAGTCAGGGTATATTAAGATTTCTCAGTGTGCTGATATAGTAAGTCAGGGTATATTAAGATTTTACAGTGTGCTGATACAGTAAGTCAGGGTATATTGTGATCTCTCAGTGGGCTGATACAGTAAGTCAGGGTATATTGGGATTTCTCAGTGGGCTGATACAGTAAGTCAGGGTATATTAAGATTTCTCAGTGGGCTGATACTGTAAGTCAGGGTATATTGAGATTTCTCAGTGTGCTGATACAGTAAGTCAGGGTATATTGAGATTTCTCAGTGTGCTGATACAGTAAGTCAGGGTATATTAAGATTTCTCAGTGTGCTGATATAGTAAGTCAGGGTATATTGAGATTTCTCAGTGTGCTGATACAGTAAGTCAGGGTATATTGAGATTTCTCAGTGGGCTGATACAGTAAGTCGGGGTATATTGAGATTTCTCAGTATGCTGATACCATAAGTCAGGGTATATTGAGATTTCTCAGTGTGCTGATATAGTAAGTCAGGGTATATTGAGATTTCTCAGTGGGCTGATACAGTAAGTCAGGGTATATTAAGATTTCTCAGTGTGCTGATATAGTAAGTCAGGGTATATTAAGATTTTACAGTAGGCTGATACAGTAAGTCAGGGTATATTGAGATTTCTCAGGGGGCTGATACAGTAAGTCGGGGTATATTGGGATTTCTCAGTGGGCTGATACAGTAAGTCAGGGTATATTAAGATTTCTCAGTGGGCTGATACAGTAAGTCAGGGTATATTAAGATTTCTCAGTGGGCTGATACAGTAAGTCAGGGTATATTGAGATTTCTCAGGGGGCTGATACAGTAAGTCAGGATATATTGAGATTTCTCAGTGGGCTGATACAGTAAGTCAGGGTATATTGAGATTTCTCAGGGGGCTGATACAGTAAGTCAGGATATATTGAGATTTCTCAGGGGGCTGATACAGTAAGTCAGGGTATATTAAGATTTCTCAGGGGGCTGATACAGTAAGTCAGGGTATATTGAGATTTCTCAGGGGGCTGATACAGTAAGTCAGGGTATATTAAGATTTCTCAGGGGGCTGATACAGTAAGTCAGGGTATATTGAGATTTCTCAGGGGGCTGATACAGTAAGTCAGGGTATATTGAGATTTCTCAGGGGGTTGATACAGTAAGTCAGGGTATATTGAGATTTCTCAGGGGGCTGATATAGTAAGTCAGGGTATATTGAGATTTCTCAGTGGGCTGATACAGTAAGTCAGGGTATATTGAGATTTCTCAGTGGGCTGATACAGTAAGTCAGGGTATATTGAGATTTCTCAGTGTGCTGATACAGTAAGTCAGGGTATATTGGGATTTCTCAGTGTTCTGATACCATAAGTCAGGGTATATTGAGATTTCTCAGTGTGCTGATACAGTAAGTTGGGGTATATTGAGATTTCTCAGTGAGCTGATACAGTAAGTCAGGGTATATTGAGATTTTACAGTGTGCTGATACAGTAAGTCAGGGTATATTGTGATCTCTCAGTGGGCTGATACAGTAAGTCAGGATATATTGGGATTTCTCAGTGGGCTAATACAGTAAGTCAGGGTATATTGAGATTTCTCAGTGAGCTGATACAGTAAGTCAGGGTATATTAAGATTTCTCAGTGTGCTGATACAGTAAGTCAGGGTATATTGTGATCTCTCAGTATGCTGATACAGTAAGTCAGGGTATATTGAGATTTCTCAGTGTGCTGATACAGTAAGTCAGGGTATATTGTCATCTCTCAGTGGGCTGATACAGTAAGTCAGGGTATATTGAGATTTCTCAGTGTGCTGATACAGTAAGTCGGGGTATATTGAGATTTCTCAGTGGGCTGATACAGTAAGTCAGGGTATATTGAGATTTCTCAGTATGCTGATACAGTAAGTCAGGGTATATTGAGATTTCTCAGTGGGCTGATACAGTAAGTCAGGGTATATTGGGATTTCTCAGTATGCTGATACAGTAAGTCAGGGTATATTGAGATTTCTCAGTGGGCTGATACAGTAAGTCAGGGTATATTGAGATTTCTCAGTGGGCTGATACAGCAAGTCAGGATATATTGGGATTTCTCAGTGGGCTAATACAGTAAGTCAGGGTATATTGAGATTTCTCAGTGGGCTGATACAGTAAGTCAGGGTATATTGAGATTTTACAGTGTGCTGATACAGTAAGTCAGGGTATATTGTGATCTCTCAGTGTGCTGATACAGTAAGTCAGGGTATATTTAGATTTCTCAGTGTGCTGATATAGTAAGTCAGGGTATATTGAGATTTCTCAGTGGGCTAATACAGTAAGTCAGGGTATATTGAGATTTCTCAGTATGCTGATACAGTAAGTCAGGGTATATTGAGATTTCTCAGTGGGCTGATACAGTAAGTCAGGGTATATTGGGATTTCTCAGTATGCTGATACAGTAAGTCAGGGTATATTGAGATTTCTCAGTGGGCTGATACAGTAAGTCAGGGTATATTGAGATTTCTCAGTGGGCTGATACAGCAAGTCAGGATATATTGGGATTTCTCAGTGGGCTAATACAGTAAGTCAGGGTATATTGAGATTTCTCAGTGGGCTGATACAGTAAGTCAGGGTATATTGAGATTTTACAGTGTGCTGATACAGTAAGTCAGGGTATATTGTGATCTCTCAGTGTGCTGATACAGTAAGTCAGGGTATATTTAGATTTCTCAGTGTGCTGATATAGTAAGTCAGGGTATATTGAGATTTCTCAGTGGGCTAATACAGTAAGTCAGGGTATATTGGGATTTCTCAGTGTGCTGATACAGTAAATCAGGGTATATTGGGATTTCTCAGTGGGCTAATACAGTAAGTCAGGGTATATTGAGATTTTACAGTGTGCTGATACAGTAAGTCAGGGTATATTGTGATCTCTCAGTGTGCTGATACAGTAAGTCAGGGTATATTGTGATCTCTCAGTGTGCTGATACAGTAAGTCAGGGTATATTAAGATTTCTCAGTGTGCTGATATAGTAAGTCAGGGTATATTGAGATTTCTCAGTGGGCTAATACAGTAAGTCAGGGTATATTGGGATTTCTCAGTGGGCTAATACAGTAAGTCAGGGTATATTGGGATTTCTCAGTGAGCTGATACAGTAATTCAGGGTATATTGAGATTTTACAGTGTGCTGATACAGTAAGTCAGGGTATATTGTGATCTCTCAGTGTGCTGATACAGTAAGTCAGGGTATATTGGGATTTCTCAGTGTGCTGATACAGTAAGTCAGGGTATATTAAGATTTCTCAGTGTGCTGATATAGTAAGTCAGGGTATATTGAGATTTCTCAGTGGGCTGATACAGTAAGTCAGGGTATATTGAGATTTCTCAGTGGGCTGATACAGTAAGTCAGGATATATTGGGATTTCTCAGTGGGATAATACAGTAAGTCAGGGTATATTGAGATTTCTCAGTGGGCTGACACTGTAGGTCGCTCTTCTATACCATCACAAACCCTTACCAGATTATGTTTGAGATGAGCGAGCAAACATATAACATACTACATATAAAGCCTCATCTGCTGTCTTTGTCTGTCTTTCAGCACCATGTCCAGGAGTGACTCCCAGATGCAAAGCATCTCTCGTTCATCTCTGCTGTTCTCTGAATTTGCCTCAGCAGAGATGAGTCTGCACGCCATATATATGCATGAGGTAAGCACAATATGTGATTTGTTTTATCACGTAACACCCTATATCTGTTGTGTTTGTCTGAGTGACTGCATGACTTGTCTGTGTCACACTCATTGCCTGAGTGTATGGTTATGTGTGTAATCTAGTGTCTGTGTCACACTCACTGCCTAGTGCATGGTTATGTGTGTAATCTAGTGTCTGTGTCACACTCACTGCCTAGTGCATGGTTATGTGTGTAATCTAGTGTCTGTGTCACACTCACTGCCTGAGTGCATGGTTATGTGTGTAATCTAGTGTCTGTGTCACACTCACTGCCTGAGTGCATGGTTATGTGTGTAATCTAGTGTCTGTGTCACACTCACTGCCTAGTGCATGGTTATGTGTGTAATCTAGTGTCTGTGTCACACTCACTGCCTGAGTGCATGGTTATGTGTGTAATCTAGTGTCTGTGTCACACTCACTGCCTGAGTGCATGGTTATGTGTGTAATCTAGTGTCTGTGTCACACTCACTGCCTGAGTGCATGGTTATGTGTGTAATCTAGTGTCTGTGTCACACTCACTGCCTTAGTGCATGGTTATGTGTGTGATCTAGTGTCTGTGTCACGCTCACTGCCTGAGTGCATGGTTATCTGTGTGCTCTAGTGTCTGTGTCACACTCACTGCCTGAGTGCATGGTTATGTGTGTGCTCTATTGTCTGTGTCACGCTCACTGCCTGAGTGCATGGTTATGTGTGTGCTCTAGTGTCTGTGTCACACTCACTGCCTTAGTGCATGGTTATGTGTGATCTAGTGTCTGTGTCACACTCACTGTTTGTAGCTTTGCATTGTCTTCTGCCTGAGTGCATGGTTATGTGTGATCTAGTGTCTGTGTCACACTCACTGTATGTAGCAATGCATTGTCTTCTGCCTGAGTGCATGGTTATGTGTGATCTAGTGTCTGTGTCACACTCACTGTATGTAGCAATGCATTGTCTTCTGCCTGAGTGCATGGTTATGTGTGATCTAGTGTCTGTGTCACGCTCACTGTATGTAGCAATGCATTGTCTTCTGCCTGAGTGCATGGTTATGTGTGATCTAGTGTCTGTGTCACGCTCACTGTTTGTAGCAATGCATTATCTTCTGCCTGAGTGCATGGTTATGTGTGATCTAGTGTCTGTGTCACACTCACTGTTTGTAGCAATGCATTGTCTTCTGCCTGAGTGCATGGTTATATGTGATCTAGTGTCTGTGTCACACTCACTGTTTGTAGTAATGCATTGTCTTCTGCCTGAGTGCATGGTTATGTGTGATCTAGTGTCTGTGTCACACTCACTGTTTGTAGCAATGCATTGTCTTCTGCCTGAGTGCATGGTTATGTGTGATCTAGTGTCTGTGTCACACTCACTGTTTGTAGCAATGCATTGTCTTCTGCCTGAGTGCATGGTTATGTGTGATCTAGTGTCTGTGTGACACTCACTGTATGTAGCAATGCATTGTCTTCTGCCTGAGTGCATGGTTATGTGTGATCTAGTGTCTGTGTCACACTCACTGTTTGTAGCAATGTATTGTCTTCTGCCTGAGTGCATGGTTATGTGTGATCTAGTGTCTGTGTCACACTCACTGTATGTAGTAATGCATTGTCTTCTGCCTGAGTGCATGGTTATGTGTGATCTAGTGTCTGTGTCACGCTCACTGTATGTAGCAATGCATTGTCTTCTGCCTGAGTGCATGGTTATGTGTGATCTAGTGTCTGTGTCACACTCACTGTATGTAGCAATGCATTATCTTCTGCCTGAGTGCATGGTTATGTGTGATCTAGTGTCTGTGTCACGCTCACTGTTTGTAGCAATGCGTTGTCTTCTGCCTGAGTGCATGGTTATGTGTGATCTAGTGTCTGTGTCACACTCACTGTATGTAGCAATGCATTGTCTTCTGCCTGAGTGCATGGTTATGTGTGATCTAGTGTCTGTGTCACACTCACTGTTTGTAGCAATGCATTGTCTTCTGCCTGAGTGCATGGTTATGTGTGATCTAGTGTCTGTGTCACACTCACTGTATGTAGCAATGCATTGTCTTCTGCCTGAGTGCATGGTTATGTGTGATCTAGTGTCTGTGTCACACTCACTGTATGTAGCAATGCATTATCTTCTGCCTGAGTGCATGGTTATGTGTGATCTAGTGTCTGTGTCACACTCACTGTTTGTAGCAATGCATTGTCTTCTGCCTGAGTGCATGGTTATGTGTGATCTAGTGTCTGTGTCACACTCACTGTATGTAGCAATGCATTGTCTTCTGCCTGAGTGCATGGTTATGTGTGATCTAGTGTCTGTGTCACACTCACTGTATGTATTAATGCATTGTCTTCTGCCTGAGTGCATGGTTATGTGTGATCTAGTGTCTGTGTCACACTCACTGTATGTAGCAATGCATTGTCTTCTGCCTGAGTGCATGGTTATGTGTGATCTAGTGTCTGTGTCACGCTCACTGTATGTAGTAATGCATTGTCTTCTGCCTGAGTGCATGGTTATGTGTGATCTAGTGTCTGTGTCACACTCACTGTATGTAGCAATGCATTATCTTCTGCCTGAGTGCATGGTTATGTGTGATCTAGTGTCTGTGTCACACTCACTGTATGTAGCAATGCATTGTCTTCTGCCTGAGTGCATGGTTATGTGTGTGCTCTAGTGTCTGTGTCACACTCACTGTATGTAGCAATGCATTGTCTTCTGCCTGAGTGCATGGTTATGTGTGTGATCTAGTGTGTGTGTCACACTCACTGTATGTAGCAATGCATTGTCTTCTGCCTGAGTGCATGGTTATGTGTGATCTAGTGTCTGTGTCACACTCACTGCCTGAGTGCATGGTTATGTGTGTGATCTAGTGTCTGTGTCACACTCACTGTATGTAGCAATGCATTGTCTTCTGCCTGAGTGCATGGTTATGTGTGATCTAGTGTCTGTGTCACACTCACTGTATGTAGCAATGCATTGTCTTCTGCCTGAGTGCATGGTTATGTGTGATCTAGTGTCTGTGTCACACTCACTGTATGAAGCAATGCATTGTCTTCTGCCTGAGTGCATGGTTATGTGTGATCTAGTGTCTGTGTCACACTCACTGTTTGTAGCAATGCATTATCTTCTGCCTGAGTGCATGGTTATGTGTGATCTAGTGTCTGTGTCACACTCACTGTTTGTAGCAATGCATTATCTTCTGCCTGAGTGCATGGTTATGTGTGATCTAGTGTCTGTGTCACACTCACTGTATGTAGCAATGCATTGTCTTCTGCCTGAGTGCATGGTTATGTGTGATCTAGTGTCTGTGTCACACTCACTGTATGTAGCAATGCATTGTCTTCTGCCTGAGTGCATGGTTATGTGTGATCTAGTGTCTGTGTCACACTCACTGTATGTAGCAATGCATTGTCTTCTGCCTGAGTGCATGGTTATGTGTGATCTAGTGTCTGTGTCACACTCACTGTTTGTAGCAATGCATTATCTTCTGCCTGAGTGCATGGTTATGTGTGATCTAGTGTCTGTGTCACACTCACTGTATGTAGCAATGCATTGTCTTCTGCCTGAGTGCATGGTTATGTGTGATCTAGTGTCTGTGTCACACTCACTGTATGTAGCAATGCATTGTCTTCTGCCTGAGTGCATGGTTATGTGTGATCTAGTGTCTGTGTCACACTCACTGTATGTAGCAATGCATTGTCTTCTGCCTGAGTGCATGGTTATGTGTGATCTAGTGTCTGTGTCACACTCACTGTATGTAGCAATGCATTGTCTTCTGCCTGAGTGCATGGTTATGTGTGCGCTCTAGTGTCTGTGTCACACTCACTGTATGTAGCAATGCATTGTCTTCTGCCTGAGTGCATGGTTATGTGTGATCTAGTGTCTGTGTCACACTCACTGTATGTAGCAATGCATTGTCTTCTGCCTGAGTGCATGGTTATGTGTGATCTAGTGTCTGTGTCACACTCACTGTATGTAGCAATGCATTGTCTTCTGCCTGAGTGCATGGTTATGTGTGCGCTCTAGTGTCTGTGTCACACTCACTGTATGTAGCAATGCATTGTCTTCTGCCTGAGTGCATGGTTATGTGTGATCTAGTGTCTGTGTCACACTCACTGTATGTAGCAATGCATTGTCTTCTGCCTGAGTGCATGGTTATGTGTGATCTAGTGTCTGTGTCACACTCACTGTATGAAGCAATGCATTGTCTTCTGCCTGAGTGCATGGTTATGTGTGATCTAGTGTCTGTGTCACACTCACTGTATGTAGCAATGCATTGTCTTCTGCCTGAGTGCATGGTTATGTGTGATCTAGTGTCTGTGTCACACTCACTGTTTGTAGCAATGCATTGTCTTCTGCCTGAGTGCATGGTTATGTGTGATCTAGTGTCTGTGTCACACTCACTGTATGTAGCAATGCATTGTCTTCTGCCTGAGTGCATGGTTATGTGTGATCTAGTGTCTGTGTCACACTCACTGTTTGTAGCAATGCATTATCTTCTGCCTGAGTGCATGGTTATGTGTGATCTAGTGTCTGTGTCACACTCACTGTATGTAGCAATGCATTGTCTTCTGCCTGAGTGCATGGTTATGTGTGATCTAGTGTCTGTGTCACACTCACTGTATGTAGCAATGCATTATCTTCTGCCTGAGTGCATGGTTATGTGTGATCTAGTGTCTGTGTCACGCTCACTGTATGTAGCAATGCATTGTCTTCTGCCTGAGTGCATGGTTATGTGTGATCTAGTATCTGTGTCACACTCACTGTATGTAGCAATGCATTGTCTTCTGCCTGAGTGCATGGTTATGTGTGATCTAGTGTCTGTGTCACACTCACTGTTTGTAGCAATGCATTGTCTTCTGCCTGAGTGCATGGTTTTGTGTGATCTAGTGTCTGTGTCACACTCACTGTATGTAGCAATGCATTGTCTTCTGCCTGAGTGCATGGTTATGTGTGATCTAGTGTCTGTGTCACACTCACTGTATGTAGCAATGCATTGTCTTCTGCCTGAGTGCATGGTTATGTGTGATCTAGTGTCTGTGTCACACTCACTGTATGTAGCAATGCATTGTCTTCTGCCTGAGTGCATTGTTATGTGTGATCTAGTGTCTGTGTCACACTCACTGTATGTAGCAATGCATTGTCTTCTGCCTGAGTGCATGGTTATGTGTGATCTAGTGTCTGTGTCACACTCACTGTTTGTAGCAATGCTTTATCTTCTGCCTGAGTGCATGGTTATGTGTGATCTAGTGTCTGTGTCACACTCACTGTATGTAGCAATGCATTGTCTTCTGCCTGAGTGCATTGTTATGTGTGATCTAGTGTCTGTGTCACACTCACTGCCTTAGTGCATGGTTATGTGTGATCTAGTGTCTGTGTCACACTCACTGTATGTAGCAATGCATTGTCTTCTGCCTGAGTGCATGGTTATGTGTGATCTAGTGTCTGTGTCACACTCACTGTATGTAGCAATGCATTGTCTTCTGCCTGAGTGCATGGTTATGTGTGATCTAGTGTCTGTGTCACACTCACTGTATGTAGCAATGCATTGTCTTCTGCCTGAGTGCATGGTTATGTGTGATCTAGTGTCTGTGTCACACTCACTGTATGTAGCAATGCATTGTCTTCTGCCTGAGTGCATGGTTATGTGTGATCTAGTGTCTGTGTCACACTCACTGTATGTAGCAATGCATTGTCTTCTGCCTGAGTGCATGGTTATGTGTGATCTAGTGTCTGTGTCACACTCACTGTATGTAGCAATGCATTGTCTTCTGCCTGAGTGCATGGTTATGTGTGATCTAGTGTCTGTGTCACACTCACTGTATGTAGCAATGCATTGTCTTCTGCCTGAGTGCATGGTTATGTGTGATCTAGTGTCTGTGTCACACTCACTGTATGTAGCAATGCATTGTCTTCTGCCTGAGTGCATGGTTATGTGTGATCTAGTGTCTGTGTCACACTCACTGTATGTAGCAATGCATTGTCTTCTGCCTGAGTGCATGGTTATGTGTGATCTAGTGTCTGTGTCACACTCACTGTATGTAGCAATGCATTGTCTTCTGCCTGAGTGCATGGTTATGTGTGATCTAGTGTCTGTGTCACACTCACTGTATGTAGCAATGCATTGTCTTCTGCCTGAGTGCATGGTTATGTGTGATCTAGTGTCTGTGTCACACTCACTGTATGTAGCAATGCATTGTCTTCTGCCTGAGTGCATGGTTATGTGTGATCTAGTGTCTGTGTCACACTCACTGTATGTAGCAATGCATTGTCTTCTGCCTGAGTGCATGGTTATGTGTGATCTAGTGTCTGTGTCACACTCACTGTTTGTAGCAATGCATTGTCTTCTGCCTGAGTGCATGGTTATGTGTGATCCTAGTGTCTGTGTCACACTCACTGTATGTAGCAATGCATTGTCTTCTGCCTGAGTGCATGGTTATGTGTGATCTAGAGTCTGTGTCACACTCCACTGTATGTAGCAATGCATTGGTCTCTTCTGCCTGAGTGCATGGTTATGTGTGATCTAGCTGTCTGTGTCACACTCACTGTTATGTAGCAATGCATTATCTTCTGCCTGAGTGCATGGTTATGTGTGATCTAGTGTCTGTGTCACACTCACTGTATTGTAGCAATGCATTGTATCTGCCTGAGTGCATGGTTATGTGTGATCTAGTGTCTGTGTCACACTCACTGTAGTAGCAATGCATTGTCTTCTGCCTGAGTGCATGGTTATGTGTGATCTAGTGTCTGTGTCACACTCACTGTATGTAGACAATGCATTGTCTTCTGCCTGAGTGCATGGTTATGTGTGATCTAGTGTCTGTGTCACACTCACTGTATGTAGCAATGCATTGTCTTCTGCCTGAGTGCATGGTTATGTGTGATCTAGTGTCTGTGTCACACTCACTGTATGTAGCAATGCATTGTCTTCTGCCTGAGTGCATGGTTATGTGTGATCTAGTGTCTGTGTCACACTCACTGTATGTAGCAATGCATTGTCTTCTGCCTGAGTGCATGGTTATGTGTGATCTAGTGTCTGTGTCACACTCACTGTATGGTAGCAATGCATTGTCTTCTGCCTGAGTGCATGGTTTATGTGTGATCTAGTGTCTGTGTCACACTCACTGTATGTAGCAATGCATTGTCTTCTGCCTGAGTGCATGGTTATGTGTGATCTAGTGTCTGTGTCACACTCACTGTATGTAGCAATGCATAGTCTTCTGCCTGAGTGCATGGTTATGTGTGATCTAGTGTCTGTGTCACACTCACTGTATGTAGCAATGCATTATCTTCTGCCTGAGTGCATGGTTATGTGTGATCTAGTGTCTGTGTCACACTCACTGTATGTAGCAATGCATTGTCTTCTGCCTGAGTGCATTGTTATGTGTGATCTAGTGTCTGTGTCACACTCACTGCCCTGTTAGCAATGCAATGGTTAGTGCAATGGTTATGTGATCTAGTGTCTGTGTCACACTCACTGTATGTAGCAATGCATTGTCTTGTGCTGAGTGCATGGTTATGTGTGATCTAGTGTCTGTGTCACACTCACTGTATGTAGCAATGCATTGTCTTCTGCCTGAGTGCATGGTTATGTGTGATCTAGTGTCTGTGTCACACTCACTGTATGTAGCAATGCATTGTCTTCTGCCTGAGTGCATGGTTATGGGTGATCTAGTGTCTGTGTCACACTCACTGTATGTAGCAATGCATTGTCTTCTGCCTGAGTGCATGGTTATGTGTGATCTAGTGTCTGTGTCACACTCACTGTATGTAGCAATGCATTGTCTTCTGCCTGAGTGCATGGTTATGTGTGATCTAGTGTCTGTGTCACACTCACTGTATGTAGCAATGCATTGTCTTCTGCCTGAGTGCATGGTTATGTGTGATCTAGTGTCTGTGTCACACTCACTGTATGTAGCAATGCATTGTCTTCTGCCTGAGTGCATGGTTTATGTGTGATCTAGTGTCTGTGTCACACTCACTGTATGTAGCAATGCATTGTCTTCTGCCTGAGTGCATGGTTATGTGTGATCTAGTGTCTGTGTCACACTCACTGTATGTAGCAATGCATTATCTTCTGCCTGAGTGCATGGTTATGTGTGATCTAGTGTCTGTGTCACACTCACTGTATGTAGCAATGCATTGTCTTCTGCCTGAGTGCATGGTTATAGTGTGATCTAGTGTCTGTGTCACACTCACTGTATGTAGCAATGCATTGTCTTCTGCCTGAGTGCATGGTTATGTGTGATCTAGTGTCTGGTCACAGCTCACTGTATGTAGCAATGCATTGTCTTCTGCCTGAGTGCATGGTTTATGTGTGATCTAGTGTCTGTGTCACAGCTCACTGTATGTAGCAATGCATTGTCTTCTGCCTGAGTGCATGGTTATGTGTGATCTAGTGTCTGTGTCACACTCACTGTATGTAGCAATGCATTGTCTTCTGCCTGAGTGCATGGTTATGTGTGATCTAGTGTCTGTGTCACACTCACTGTATGTAGCAATGCATTGTCTTCTGCCTGAGTGCATGGTTATGTGTGATCTAGTGTCTGTGTCACACTCTCTGTATGTAGCAATGCATGTATGTTCTGCCTGAGTGCATGGTTATGTGTGATCTAGTGTCTGTGTCACTCTCACTGTATGTAGCAATGCATTTGTCTTCTGCCTGAGTGCATGGTTATGCTGTGATCTAGTGGTCTGTGTCACACTCACTGTATGTAGCAATGCATTGTCTTCTGCCTGAGTGCATGGTTATGTGTGATCTAGTGTCTGTGTCACACTCACTGTATGTAGCAATGCATTATCTTCTGCCTGAGTGCATGGTTATGTGTGATCTAGTTCTGTGTCACACTCACTGTATGTAGCAATGCATTGTCTTCTGCCTGAGTGCATGGTTATGTGTGAATCTAGTGGTCTGTGTCACACTCACTGTATGTAGCAATGCATTGTCCTTCTGCCTGAGTGCATGGTTATGTGTGATCTAGTGTCTGTGTCACACTCACTGTTATGTAGCAATGCATTGACTTCTGCCTGAGTGCATGGTTATGTGTGATCTAGTGTCCTGTGTCACACTCACTGTATGTAGCAATGCATTGTCTTCTGCCTGAGTGCATGGGTATGTGTATCTAGAGTGTCTGGTGTCACACTCACTGTATGTAGCAATGCATTAGTCTTCTGCCTGAGTGGCATGGGTTTGTGTGATCTAGTGTCTGTGTCACACTCACTGTATGTAGCAATGCATTATGTTTCTGCCTTGAGTGCATGGTTATGTGTGATCTAGTGTCTGTGTCACAACTCACTGTATGTAGGCAATGCATTGTTTCTGCCTGAGTGCATGGTTATGTGTGATCTAGTGTCTGTGTCACACTCACTGTATGTAGCAATGCATTGTCTTCTGCCTGAGTGCATGGTTATGTGTGATCTAGTGTCTGTGTCACACTCACTGTATGTAGCAATGCATTGTCTTCTGCCTGAGTGCATGGTTATGTGTGATCTAGTGTCTGTGTCACACTCACTGTATGTAGCAATGCATTGTCTTCTGCCTGAGTGCATGGTTATGTGTGATCTAGTGTCTGTGTCACACTCACTGTATGTAGCAATGCAGTTGTCTTCTGCCTGAGTGCATGGTTATTGTATCTAGTGTCTGTGTCACACTCACTGTATTAGCAATGCATTGTCTTCTGCCTGAGTGCATGGTTATGTGTGATCTAGTGTCTGTTCACACTCACTGTATGTACAATGCATTGTCTTCTGCCTGAGTGCATGGTTATGTGTGATCTAGTGTCTGTGTCACACTCACTGTATGTAGCAATGCATTGTCTTCTGCTGAGTGCATGGTTATGTGTGATCTAGTGTCTGTGTCACACTCACTGTATGTAGCAATGCATTATCTTCTGCCTGAGTGCATGGTTATGTGTGATCTAGTGTCTGTGTCACACTCACTGTAGGTAGCAATGCATTGTCTTCTGCATGAGTGCATGGTCTTATGTGTGATCTAGTGTCTGTGGTCACGCTCACTGTTTGTAGGCAATGCATTATCTTCTGCTGAGTGCATGGTTATGTTGATCTAGTGTCTGTGTCACACTCACTGTATGTAGCAATGCTTGTCTTCTGCCTGAGTGCATTGGTTATGTGTGATCTAGTGTCTGTGTCACACTCACTGTATGTAGCAATGCATTGTCTTCTGCCTGAGTGCATGGTTATGTGTGCTCCTAGTGTCTGTGTCACACTCACTGTATGTAGCAATGCATTTTATCTTCTGCCTGAAGTGCATGGTTATGTAGTGATCTAGTGTCTGTGTCACACTCACTGTATTTAGCAATGCATTATGTTCTGCCTGAGTGCAGTGGTTATGTGTGATCTAGTGTCCTGTGTCCACACTCACTGTATGTAGCAATGCATTATGTTCTGCCTGAGTGCATGGTTATGTGTGATCCTAGTGTCTGGGTGTCACACTCACTGTATAGTAGCAGTGCATTGTCTTCTGCCTGAGTGCATGGTTATGTGTGTGATCTAGTTGTCTGTGTCACACGCACTGTATGTAGCAATCATTGTCTTCTTGCCTGAGTGCATGGTTATGTGTGATCTAGTGTCTGTGTCACACTCAATGTAGTGTAGCAATGTATTGTCCTTCTGCCCTGTGTGCATGGTTATGTGTGATCTAGTGTCTGTGTCACACTCACTGTATGTAGCAATGCATTGTCTTCTGCCTGAGTGCATGGTTATGTGTGATCTAGTGTCTGTGTCACACTCACTGTATGTAGCAATGCATTGTCTTCTGCCTGAGTGCATGGTTATGTGTGATCTAGTGTCTGTGTCACGCTCACTGTATGTAGCAATACATTGTCTTCTGCCTGAGTGCATGGTTATGTGTGATCTAGTGTCTGTGTCACGCTCACTGTATGTAGCAATGCATTGTCTTCTGCCTGAGTGCATGGTTATGTGTGATCTAGTGTCTGTGTCACGCTCACTGTTTGTAGCAATGCATTATCTTCTGCCTGAGTGCATGGTTATGTGTGATCTAGTGTCTGTGTCACACTCACTGTATGTAGCAATGCATTATGTTCTGCCTGAGTGCATGGTTATGTGTGATCTAGTGTCTGTGTCACACTCACTGTATGTAGCAATGCATTGTCTTCTGCCTGAGTGCATGGTTATGTGTGATCTAGTGTCTGTGTCACACTCACTGTATGTAGCAATGCATTATCTTCTGCCTGAGTGCATGGTTATGTGTGATCTAGTGTCTGTGTCACACTCACTGTATGTAGCAATGCATTGTCTTCTGCCTGAGTGCATTGTTATGTGTGCTCTTAGTGTCTGTGTCCACACTCACTGTATGTAGCAATGCATTGTCTTCTGCCTGAGTGCATGGTTATGTGTGATCTAGTGTCTGTGTCACACTCACTGTATGTAGCAATGCATTGTCTCTGCCTGAGTGCATGGTTATGTGTGATCTAGTGTCTGTGTCACACTCACTGTATGTAGCAATGCATTATGTTCTGCCTGAGTGCATGGTTATGTGTGATCTAGTGTCTGTGTCACACTCACTGTATGTAGCAGTGCATTGTCTTCTGCCTGAGTGCATGGTTATGTGTGATCTAGTGTCTGTGTCACACTCACTGTATGTAGCAATGCATTGTCTTCTGCCTGAGTGCATGGTTATGTGTGATCTAGTGTCTGTGTCACACTCACTGTATGTAGCAATGCATTTTCTTCTGCCTGAGTGCATGGTTATGTGTGATCTAGTGTCTGTGTCACACTCACTGTATGTAGCAATGCATTGTCTTCTGCCTGAGTGCATGGTTATGTGTGATCTAGTGTCTGTGTTCACACTCACTGTATGTAGCAATGCATTGTCTTCTGCCTGAGTGCATGGTTATGTGTGATCTAGTGTCTGTGTCACACTCACTGTATGTAGCAATGCATTGTCTTCTGCCTGAGTGCATTGTTATGTGTGATCTAGTGTCTGTGTCACACTCACTGTATGTAGCAATGCATTGTCTTCTGCCTGAGTGCATGGTTATGTGTGTGATCTAGTGTCTGCTGTCACACTCACTGTTTGTAGCAATGCGTTATCTTCTGCCTGAGTGCATGGTTATGTGTGATCTAGTGTCTGTGTCACACTCACTGTATGTAGCAATGCATTGTCTTCTGCCTGAGTGCATTGTTATGTGTGATCTAGTGTCTGTGTCACACTCACTGCCTTAGTGCATGGTTATGTGTGATCTAGTGTCTGTGTCACACTCACTGTATGTAGCAATGCATTGTCTTCTGCCTGAGTGCATGGTTATGTGTGATCTAGTGTCTGTGTCACACTCACTGTATGTAGCAATGCATTGTCTTCTGCCTGAGTGCATGGTTATGTGTGATCTAGTGTCTGTGTCACACTCACTGTATGTAGCAATGCATTGTCTTCTGCCTGAGTGCATGGTTATGTGTGATCTAGTGTCTGTGTCACACTCACTGTATGTAGCAATGCATTGTCTTCTGCCGGAGTGCATTGTTATGTGTGATCTAGTGTCTGTGTCACACTCACTGTATGATAGCAATGCATTGTCTGTTCTGCCTGAGTGCATGGTTATGTGTGATCTAGTGGTCTGTGTCACACTCACTGTTTGTAGCAAGTGCATTAGTCTTCTGCCTGAGTGCATGGTTATGTGTGATCTAGTGTCTGTGTCACACTCACTGTATGTAGCAATGCATTTGTCTTCTGCCTGAGTGCATTGTTATGTGTGATCTAGTGTCTGTGTCACACTCACTGCCTTATGCATGGTTTATGTGTGATCTAGTGTCTGTGTCACACTCCACTGTATGTAGCAATGCATTGTCTTCTGCCTGAGTGCATGGTTATGTGTGATCTAGTGTTCTGTGTCACACTCACTGTATGTAGCAATGCATTATCTTCTGCCTGAGTGCATGGTTATGTGTGATCTAGTGTCTGTGTCACACTCACTGTATGTAGCAATGCATTGTCTTCTGCCTGAGTGCATGGTTATGTGTGATCTAGTGTCTGTGTCACACTCACTGTATGTAGCAGTGCATTGTCTTCTGCCTGAGTGCATGGTTATGTGTGATCTAGTGTCTGTGTCACACTCACTGTATGTAGCAATGCATTTGTCTTCTGCCTGAGGGCATGGTTATGTGTGATCTAGTGTCTGTGTCACACTCACTGTATTAGCAATGCATTGTCTTCTGCCTGAGTGCATGGTTATGTGTGATCTAGTGTCTGTGTCACACTCACTGTATGTAGCAATGCATTGTCTTCTGCCTGAGTGCATGGTTATGTGTGATCTAGTGTCTGTGTCACACTCACTGTATGTAGGCAATGCATTGTCTTCTGCCTGAGTGCATGGTTTTATGGTTGGCTCTAGTGTCTGTGTCACACTCACCTGTATGTAGCAATGCATTATTCATTTCTGCCTGAGTGCATGGTTTTTGTGATCTAGTGTCTGTGTCACACTCACTGTATGTAGGCAATGCATTTGTTCTGCCTGAGTGCATGGTTATGTGTGATCTAGTGTCTGTGTCACACTCACTGTATGTAGCAATGCATTTGTCTTCTGCCTGAGTGCATGGTTATGTGTGATCTAGTGTCTGTTGTCACACTCACATGTATGTAGCAATGCATTGTCTTCTGCCTGAGTGCATGGTTTTTGTGTGATCTAGTGTCTGTGTCACACTCACTGTATGTAGCATTGCATTGTCTTCTGCCTGAGTGCATGGTTATGTGTGATCTAGTGTCTGTGTCACACTCACTGTTTGTAGCAATGCATTGTCTTCTGCCTGAGTGGCATGGTTATGTGTGATCTAGTGTCTGTGTCACACTCACTGTATGTAGCAATGCATTATCTTCTGCCTGAGTGCATGGTTATGTGTGATCTAGTGTCTGTGTCACACTCACTGTATGTAGCAATGCATTGTCTTCTGCCTGAGTGCATGGTTATGTGTGATCTAGTGTCTGTGTCACAGCTCACTGTTTGTAGCAATGCATTGTCTTCTGCCTGAGTGCATGGTTATGTGTGATCTAGTGTCTGTGTCACACTCACTGTATGTAGCAATGCATTGTCTTCTGCCTGAGTGCATGGTTATGTGTGATCTAGTGTCTGTGTCACACTCACTGTATGTAGCAATGCATTGTCTTCTGCCTGAGTGCATGGTTATGTGTGATCTAGTGTCTGTGTCACACTCACTGTATGTAGCAATGCATTGTCTTCTGCCTGAGTGCATGGTTATGTGTGATCTAGTGTCTGTGTCACACTCACTGTATGTAGCAATGCATTGTCTTCTGCCTGAGTGCATGGTTATGTGTGATCTAGTGTCTGTGTCACACTCACTGTATGTAGCAATGCATTGTCTTCTGGCCTGAGTGCATGGTTATGTGTGATCTAGTGTCTGGGTCACACTCACGTAATGTAGCAAGCATTGTCTTCTGCCTGAGTGCATGGTTATGTGTAGATCTAGTGTCTGTGTCACACTCACCTGTACTGTAGCAATGCATTGTCTTCTGCCCTGAGTGCATGGTTATGTGTGATCTAGTGTCTGTGTCACACTCACTGTATGTAGCAATGCATTGTCTTCTGCCTGAGTGCATGGTTATGTGTGATCTAGTGTCTGTGTCACACTCACTGTTTGTAGCAATGCATTGTCTTCTGCCTGAGGTGCATGGTTATGTGTGATCTAGTGTCTGTGTCACACTCACTGTTATGTAGCAATGCATTGTCTTCTGCCTGAGTGCATGGTTATGTGTGATCTAGTGTCTGTGTCACACTCACTGTATGTAGCAATGCATTGTCTTTCTGCCTGAGTGCATGGTTATGTGTGATCTTAGTGTCTGTGTCACACTCACTGTATGTAGCAATGCATTGTCTTCTGCCTGAGTGCATGGTTATGTGTGATCTAGTGTCTGTGTCACACTCACTGTATGTAGCAATGCATTATCTTCTGCCTGAGTGCATGGTTATGTGTGATCTAGTGTCTGTGTCACACTCACTGTATGTAGCAATGCATTTGTCTTCTGCCTGAGTGCATGGTTATGTGTGATCTTTGTGTCTGTGTCACACTCACTGTATGTAGCAATGCATTGTCTTCTGCCTGAGTGCATGGTTATGTGTGATCTAGTGTCTGTGTCACACTCACTGTATGTAGCAATGCATTGTCTTCTGCCTGAGTGCATGGTTATGTGTGATCTAGTGTCTGTGTCACACTCACTGTTTGTAGCAATGCATTGTCTTCTGCCTGAGTGCATGGTTATGTGTGATCTAGTGTCTGTGTCACACTCACTGTATGTAGCAATGCATTGTCTTCTGCCTGAGTGCATGGTTATGTGTGAGCTCTAGTGTCTGTGTCACACTCAGTGTGTTGTAGCAATGCAGTGTCTTCTGCCTGAGTGCATGGTTATGTGTGATCTAGTGTCTGTGTCACACTCACTGTATGTAGCAATGCATTGTCTTCTGCCTGAGTGGCAAGGGTTATGGTGAACTAGTGTCTGTGTCACACTCACTGTATGTAGCAATGCATTGTCTTCTGCCTGAGTGCATGGTTATGTGTGATCTAGTGTCTGTGTCACACTCACTGTATGTAGCAATGCATTGTTCTTCTGCGCTGAGTGCATGGTTATGTGTATCTAGTGTCTGTGTCACACTCACTGTATGTAGCAATGCATTATCTTCTGCCTGAGTGCATGGTTATGTGTGATCTAGTGTCTGTGTCACTCTCACTGTATGTAGCAATGCATTATCTTCTGCCTGAGTGCATGGTTATGTGTGATCTAGTGTCTGTGTCACACTCACTGTATGTAGCAATGCATTGTCTTCTGCCTGAGTGCATGGTTATGTGTGATCTAGTGTCTGTTGTCACACTCACTGTTATGTAGCAAATGCATTGTCTTCTGCCTGAGTGGCATGGTTATGTGTGCTAGTGTCTGTGTCACACTCACTGTATGTAGCAATGCATTGTCTTCTGCCTGAGTGCATGGTTATGTGTGGATCTAGTGTCTGTGTCACACTCACTGTATGTAGCAATGGCATTGTCTTCTGCCTGATTGCATGGTTATGTGTGATCTAGTGTCTGTGTCACACTCACTGTATGTAGCAATGCATTGTCTTCTGCCTGAGTGCAATGGGTTATTGTGATCTAGTGTCTGTGTCACCCGTCACTGTATGTAGCATGCATTGTCTTCTGCCTGAGTGCATGGTTATGTGTGATCTAGTGTCTGTGTCACACTCACTGTATGTAGCAATGCATTGTCTTCTGCCTGAGTGCATGGTTATGTGCGCTCTAGTGTCTGTGTCACACTCACTGTATGTAGCAATGCATTATGTTCTGCCTGAGTGCATGGTTATGTGTGATCTAGTGTCTGTGTCACTACTCACATGTATGTAGCAATGCATTGTCTTCTGCCTGGATGCATGGTTATGTGTGATCTAAGTGTCTGTGTCACGCTCACTGTTTGTAGCAATGCATTAGTCTTCTTGGCTGAGTGCAATGGTTATGTTGGATCTAGTGTTCTGTGTCACTCTCACTGTTATGTAGCAATGCATTATGTCTCTGCCTTGTGTGCGGTTTTGTATTATGGTGTGCTCTTAGTGTCTGGAGTTCACCCTCACTGTTTGTAGCAATGCATTATGCTTCGCCCTGATGGCATTGGTTATGTTGATGATCTAGTGTCTGTGTCAACTCACTGTATGTAGCAATGGCATTATGTTTCTGCCTGAGTGCATGGTTATGTGTGATCTAGTGTCTGTGTCACACTTCACTGTAGGTAGCAATGCTTGTATTCTGCCCTGAGGTGCGATTGTTATGTGTGATCTAGTGTCTGTGTCACACTCAATGTATGTAGCAGTGCATTGTCTTCTGCCTGAGTGCATGGTTATGTGTGATCTAGTGTCTGTGTCACACTCACTGTATGTAGCAATGCATTGTCTTCTGCCTGAGTGCATGGTTATGTGTGATCTAGTGTCTGTGTCACACTCACTGTATGTAGCAATGCATTGTCTTCTGCCTGAGTGCATGGTTATGTGTGATCTAGTGTCTGTGTCACACTCACTGTATGTAGCAATGCATTGTCTTCTGCCTGAGTGCATGGTTATGTGTGATCTAGTGTCTGTCTAGTGTCTGTGTCACACTCACTGTATGTAGCAATGCATTGTCTTCTGCCTGAGTGCATGGTTATGTGTGATCTAGTGTCTGTGTCACGCTCACTGTTTGTAGCAATGCATTATCTTCTGCCTGAGTGCATGGTTATGTGTGATCTAGTGTCTGTGTCACACTCACTGTATGTAGCAATGCATTGTCTTCTGCCTGAGTGCATGGTTATGTGTGATCTAGTGTCTGTGTCACACTCACTGTATGTAGCAGTGCATTGATCTTCTGCCTGAGTGCATGGTTATGTGTGATCTAGTGTCTGTGTCCACGCTCACTGTTTGTAGCAATGTCATTGATCTTCTGCCTGAGTGCATGGTTAGTGTGTGATCTAGTGTCTGTGTCACACTCACTGTATGTACAATGCAGTTGTCTTCTGCCTGAGTGCATGGTTATGTGTGATCTAGTGTCTGTGTCACACTCACTGTATGTAGCAATGCATTGTCTTCTGCCTGAGGGGCATGGTTATGTGTGATCTATGTGTCTGTGTCACACTCACTGTATGGTAGCAATGCATTGTCTCTGCCTGAGTGCATGGTTATGTGTGAGATCTAGTGTCTGTTTCACACTCACTGTATGTAGCAAGTGCATTATGTTCTGACGCTGCCGGGTGCATGGTTTGTGTGTTCTAGTGTCTGTGTCACACTCACTGTATGTAGCAAGTGCATTGTCTTCTGCCTGAGTGGCATGGTTATGTGTGATCTAGTGTCTGTGTCACACTCACTGTATGTAAGCAATGCATTGTCTTCTGCCTGAGTGCATGGTTATGTGTGATCTAGGTGTCTGTGTCTCACTCACTGTATGTAGCAATGCATTATCTTCTGCCTGAGTGCATGGTTATGTGTGATCTAGTGTCTGTGTCACACTCACTGTATGTAGCAATGCATTGTCTTCTGCCTGAGTGCATGGTTATGTGTGATCTAGTGTCTGTGTCACACTCACTGTATGTAGCAATGCATTGTCTTCTGCCTGAGTGCATGGTTATGTGTGATCTAGTGTCTGTGTCACACTCACTGTATGTAGCAATGCATTGTTCTTCTGCCTGAGTGCATGGTTATGTGTGATCTAGTGTCTGTGTCACACTCACTGTATGTAGCAATGCATTGTCTTCTGCCTGAGTGCATGGTTATGTGTGCTCTAGTGTCTGTGTCACACTCACTGTATGTAGCAATGCATTATCTTCTGCCTGAGTGCATGGTTATGTGTGATCTAGTGTCTGTGTCACACTCACTGTATGTAGCAATGCATTATGTTCTGCCTGAGTGCATGGTTATGTGTGATCTAGTGTCTGTGTCACACTCACTGTATGTAGCAATGGCATTGTCGTTCTGCCTGAGTGCATGGTTATGTGTGATCTAGTGTCTGTGTCACACTCACTGTATGTAGCAATGCATTGTCTTCTGCCTGAGTGCATGGTTATGTGTGATCTAGTGTCTGTGTCACACTCACTGTATGTAGCAATGCATTTCTTCTGCTGAGTGCATGGTTATGTGTGATCTAGTGTCTGTGTCACACTCACTGTATGTAGCAATGCATTGTCTTCTGCCTGAAGTGCATGGTTATGTGTGATCTAGTGTCTGTGTCACACTCACTGTATGTAGCAATGCATTGTCTTCTGCCTGAGTGCATGGTTATGTGTGATCTAGTGTCTGTGTCACAGCTCACTGTATGTAGCAATGCATTGTCTTCTGCCTGAGTGCATGGTTATGTGTGATCTAGTGTCTGTGTCACACTCACTGTATGTAGCAATGCATTGTCTTCTGCCTGAGTGCATGGTTATGTGTGATCTAGTGTCTGTGTCACACTCACTGTATGTAGCAATGCATTGTCTTCTGCCTGAGTGCATGGTTATGTGTGATCTAGTGTCTGTGTCACACTCACTGTATGTAGCAATGCATTATGTTCTGCCTGAGTGCATGGTTATGTGTGATCTAGTGTCTGTGTCACACTCACTGTATGTAGCAATGCATTATGTTCTGCCTGAGTGCATGGTTATGTGTGATCTAGTGTCTGTGTCACACTCACTGTATGTAGCAATGCATTGTCATTGCTGCTGAGTGCATGGTTATGTGTGATCTAGTGTCTGTGTCACACTCACTGTATGTAGCAATGCATTGTCTTTGCCTGAGTGCATGGTTATGTGTGATCTAGTGTCTGTGTCACACTCACTGTATGTAGCAATGCATTGTCTTCTGCCTGAGTGCATGGTTATGTGTGATCTAGTGTCTGTGTCACACTCACTGTATGTAGCAATGCATTGTCTTCTGCCTGAGTGCATGGTTATGTGTGATCTAGTGTCTGTGTCACACTCACTGTATGTAGCAATGCATTGTCTTCTGCCTGAGTGCATGGTTATGTGTGATCTAGTGTCTGTGTCACACTCACTGTATGTAGCAATGCATTGTCTTCTGCCTGAGTGCATGGTTATGTGTGATCTAGTGTCTGTGTCACACTCACTGTATGTAGCAATGCATTGTCTTCTGCCTGAGTGCATGGTTATGTGTGATCTAGTGTCTGTGTCACGCTCACTGTTTGTAGCAATGCATTGTCTTCTGCCTGAGTGCATGGTTATGTGTGATCTAGTGTCTGTGTCACACTCACTGTATGTAGCAATGCATTGTCTTCTGCCTGAGTGCATGGTTATGTGTGATCTAGTGTCTGTGTCACACTCACTGTATGTAGCAATGCATTGTCTTCTGCCTGAGTGCATGGTTATGTGTGATCTAGTGTCTGTGTCAAACTCACTGTATGTAGCAATGCATTAGTCTTCTGCCTGAGTGCATGGTTATGTGTGATCTAGTGTCTGTGTCACACTCACTGTTTGTAGCAATGCATTGTCTTCTGCCTGAGTGCATGGTTATGTGTGATCTAGTGTCTGTGTCACACTCACTGTATGTAGCAATGCATTGTCTTCTGCCTGAGTGCATGGTTATGTGTGATCTAGTGTCTGTGTCACACTCACTGTATGTAGCAATGCATTGTCTTCTGCCTGAGTGCATGGTTATGTGTGATCTAGTGTCTGTGTCACACTCACTGTATGTAGCAATGCATTGTCTTCTGCCTGAGTGCATGGTTATGTGTGATCTAGTGTCTGTGTCACACTCACTGTATGTAGCAATGGCATTATCTTCTGCCTGAGTGCATGGTTATGTGTGATCTAGTGTCTGTGTCACACTCACTGTATGTAGCAATGCATTAGTCTTCTGCCTGAGTGCATGGTTATGTGTGATCTAGTGTCTGTGTCACACTCACTGTATGTAGCAATGCATTGTCTTCTGCCTGAGTGCATGGTTATGTGTGATCTAGTGTCTGTGTCACACTCACTGTATGTAGCAATGCATTGTCTTCTGCCTGAGTGGCATGGTTATGTGTGATCTAGTGTCTGTGTCACAGCTCACTGTATGTAGCAATGCATTGTCTTCTGCCTGAGTGCATGGTTATGTGTTGATCTAGTGTCTGTGTCACACTCACTGTATGTAGCAATGCATTGTCTTCTGCCTGAGTGCATGGTTATGTGTGATCTAGTGTCTGTGTCACTCTCACTGTATGTAGCAATGCATTGTCTTCTGCCTGAGTGCATGGTTATGTGTGATCTAGTGTCTGTGTCACACTCACTGTATGTAGCAATGCATTGTCTTCTGCCTGAGTGCATGGTTATGTGTGATCTAGTGTCTGTGTCACACTCACTGTATGTAGCAATGCATTGTCTTCTGCCTGAGTGCATGGTTATGTGTGATCTAGTGTCTGTGTCACACTCACTGTATGTAGCAATGCATTGTCTTCTGCCTGAGTGCATGGTTATGTGTGATCTAGTGTCTGTGTCACACTCACTGTATGTAGCAATGCATTGTCTTCTGCCTGAGTGCATGGTTATGTGTGATCTAGTGTCTGTGTCACACTCACTGTATGTAGCAATGCATTGTCTTCTGCCTGAGTGCATGGTTATGTGTGATCTAGTGTCTGTGTCACACTCACTGTATGTAGCAATGCATTGTCTTCTGCCTGAGTGCATGGTTATGTGTGATCTAGTGTCTGTGTCACACTCACTGTATGTAGCAATGCATTGTCTTCTGCCTGAGTGCATGGTTATGTGTGATCTAGTGTCTGTGTCACACTCACTGTATGTAGCAATGCATTGTCTTCTGCCTAGTGCATGGTTATGTGTGATCTAGTGTCTGTGTCACACTCACTGTATGTAGCAATGCATTGTCTTCTGCCTGAGTGCATGGTTATGTGTGATCTAGTGTCTGTGTCACACTCACTGTATGTAGCAATGCATTAGTCTTCTGCCTGAGTGCATGGTTATGTGTGATCTAGTGTCTGTGTCACACTCACTGTATGTAGCAATGCTTGTCTTCTGCCTGAGTGCATGGTTATTGTGTGATCTAGTGTCTGTGTCACACTCACTGTATGTTGCAATGCATTGTCTTCTGCCTGAGTGCATGGTTATGTGTGATCTAGTGTCTGTGTCACACTCACTGTATGTAGCAATTGCATTGTCTTCTGCCTGAGTGCATGGTTATGTGTGATCTAGTGTCTGTGTCACACTCACTGTATGTAGCAATGCATTGTCTTCTGCCTGAGTGCATGGTTATGTGTGATCTAGTGTCTGTGTCACACTCACTGTATGTAGCAATGCATTGTCTTCTGCCTGAGTGCATGGTTATGTGTGATCTAGTGTCTGTGTCACACTCACTGTATGTAGCAATGCATTTGTCTTCTGCCTGAGTGCATGGTTATGTGTGATCTAGTGTCTGTGTCACACTCACTGTATGTAGCAATGCATTGTCTTCTGCCTGAGTGCATGGTTATGTGTGATCTAGTGTCTGTGTCACACTCACTGTATGTAGCAATGCATTGTCTTCTGCCTGAGTGCATGGTTATGTGTGATCTAGTGTCTGTGTCACACTCACTGTATGTAGCAATGCATTGTCTTCTGCCTGAGTGCATGGTTATGTGTGATCTAGTGTCTGTGTCACACTCACTGTATGTAGCAATGCATTGTCTTCTGCCTGAGTGCATGGTTATGTGTGATCTAGTGTCTGTGTCACACTCACTGTATGTAGCAATGCATTGTCTTCTGCCTGAGTGCATGGTTATGTGTGATCTAGTGTCTGTGTCACACTCACTGTTTGTAGCAATGCATTGTCTTCTGCCTGAGTGCATGGTTATGTGTGATCTAGTGTCTGTGTCACACTCACTGTATGTAGCAATGCATTGTCTTCTGCCTGAGTGCATGGTTATGTGTGATCTAGTGTCTGTGTCACACTCACTGTATGTAGCAATGCATTGTCTTCTGCCTGAGTGCATGGTTATGTGTGATCTAGTGTCTGTGTCACACTCACTGTTTGTAGCAATGCATTGTCTTCTGCCTGAGTGCATGGTTATGTGTGATCTAGTGTCTGTGTCACACTCACTGTATGTAGCAATGCATTGTCTTCTGCCTGAGTGCATGGTTATGTGTGATCTAGTGTCTGTGTCACACTCACTGTATGTAGCAATGCATTGTCTTCTGCCTGAGTGCATGGTTATGTGTGATCTAGTGTCTGTGTCACACTCACTGTATGTAGCAATGCATTGTCTTCTGCCTGAGTGCATGGTTATGTGTGATCTAGTGTCTGTGTCACACTCACTGTATGTAGCAATGCATTGTCTTCTGCCTGAGTGCATGGTTATGTGTGATCTAGTGTCTGTGTCACACTCACTGTATGTAGCAATGCATTGTCTTTCTGCCTGAGTGCATGGTTATGTGTGATTCTAGTGTCTGTGTCACACTCACTGTATGTAGCAATGCATTGTCTTCTGCCTGAGTGCATGGTTATGTGTGATCTAGTGTCTGTGTCACACTCACTGTATGTAGCAATGCATTGTCTTCTGCCTGAGTGCATGGTTATGTGTGATCTAGTGTCTGTGTCACACTCACTGTTTGTAGCAATGCATTGTCTTCTGCCTGAGTGCATGGTTATGTGTGATCTAGTGTCTGTGTCACACTCACTGTATGTAGCAATGCATTGTCTTCTGCCTGAGTGCATGGTTATGTGTGATCTAGTGTCTGTGTCACACTCACTGTATGTAGCAATGCATTGTCTTCTGCCTGAGTGCATGGTTATGTGTGATCTAGTGTCTGTGTCACACTCACTGTTTGTAGCAATGCATTGTCTTCTGCCTGAGTGCATGGTTATGTGTGATCTAGTGTCTGTGTCACACTCACTGTTTGTAGCAATGCATTGTCTTCTGCCTGAGTGCATGGTTATGTGTGATCTAGTGTCTGTGTCACACTCACTGTATGTAGCAATGCATTGTCTTCTGCCTGAGTGCATGGTTATGTGTGATCTAGTGTCTGTGTCACACTCACTGTATGTAGCAATGCACAGCATTGTCTTCTTGCCTGAGTGCATGGTTATGTGGTGATCTAGTGTCTGTGTCACACTCACTGTTTGTAGCAATGCATTGTCTTCTGCCTGAGTGCATGGTTATGTGTGATCTAGTGTCTGTGTCACACTCACTGTATGTAGCAATGCATTGTCTTCTGCCTGAGTGCATGGTTATGTGTGATCTAGTGTCTGTGTCACACTCACTGTATGTAGCAATGCATTGTCTTCTGCCTGAGTGCATGGTTATGTGTGATCTAGTGTCTGTGTCACACTCACTGTATGTAGCAATGCATTGTCTTCTGCCTGAGTGCATGGTTATGTGTGATCTAGTGTCTGTGTCACACTCACTGTATGTAGCAATGCATTGTCTTCTGCCTGAGTGCATGGTTATGTGTGATCTAGTGTCTGTGTCACACTCACTGTATGTAGCAATGCATTGTCTTCTGCCTGAGTGCATGGTTATTGTTGTGATCTAGTGTCCCTGTGTCACACTCACTGTTTGTAAGCAATGCATTGTCCTTCTGCCTGAGTGCATGGTTATGTGTGATCTAGTGTCTGTGTCACACTCACTGTATGTAGCAATGCATTGTCTTCTGCTGAGTGCATGGTTATGTGTGATCTAGTGTCTGGGTCACACTCACTGTATGTAGCAATGCATTGTCTTCTTGCCTGTGTGCATTGGTTATGTGTGATCTAGTGTCTGTGTCACACTCACTGTATGTAGCAATGCATTGTCTTCTGCCTGAGTGCATGGTTATGTGTGATCTAGTGTCTGTGTCACACTCACTGTATGTAGCAATGCATTGTCTTCTGCCTGAGTGCTATGGTTATGTGTGATCTAGTGTCTGTGTCCACACTCACTGTATGTAGCAATGCATTGTCTTCTGCCTGAGTGCCATGGTTATGTGTGATCTAGTGTCTGTGTCACACTCTCCTGTATGTAGCAATGCATTGTCTTCTGCCTGAGTGCCATGGTTATGTGTGATCTAGTGTCTGTGTCACACTCACTGTATGTAGCAATGCAATTGTCTTCTGCCTGAGTGCATGGTTATGTGTGATCTAGTGTCTGTGTCACACTCACTGTATGTAGCAATGCATTGTCTTCTGCCTGAGTGCATGGTTATGTGTGATCTAGTGTCTGTGTCACACTCACTGTATGTAGCAATGCATTGTCTTCTGCCTGAGTGCATGGTTATGTGTGATCTAGTGTCTGTGTCACACTCACTGTATGTAGCAATGCATTGTCTTCTGCCTGAGTGCATGGTTATGTGTGATCTAGTGTCTGTGTCACACTCACTGTATGTAGCAATGCATTGTCTTCTGCCTGAGTGCATGGTTATGTGTGATCTAGTGTCTGTGTCACACTCACTGTATGTAGCAATGCATTGTCTTCTGCCTGAGTGCATGGTTATGTGTGATCTAGTGTCTGTGTCACACTCACTGTATGTAGCAATGCATTGTCTTCTGCCTGAGTGCATGGTTATGTGTGATCTATTGTCTGTGTCACACTCACTGTATGTAGCAATGCATTGTCTTCTGCCTGAGTGCATGGTTATGTGTGATCTAGTGTCTGTGTCACACTCACTGTATGTAGCAATGCATTGTCTTCTGCCTGAGTGCATGGTTATGTGTGATCTAGTGTCTGTGTCACACTCACTGTATGTAGCAATGCATTGTCTTCTGCCTGAGTGCATGGTTATGTGTGATCTAGTGTCTGTGTCACACTCACTGTATGTAGCAATGCATTGTCTTCTGCCTGAGTGCATGGTTATGTGTGATCTAGTGTCTGTGTCACACTCACTGTATGTAGCAATGCATTGTCTTCTGCCTGAGTGCATGGTTATGTGTGATCTAGTGTCTGTGTCACACTCACTGTATGTAGCAATGCATTGTCTTCTGCCTGAGTGCATGGTTATGTGTGATCTAGTGTCTGTGTCACGCTCACTGTATGTAGCAATGCATTGTCTTCTGCCTGAGTGCATGGTTATGTGTGATCTAGTGTCTGTGTCACACTCACTGTATGTAGCAATGCATTGTCTTCTGCCTGAGTGCATGGTTATGTGTGATCTAGTGTCTGTGTCACACTCACTGTATGTAGCAATGCATTGTCTTCTGCCTGAGTGCATGGTTATGTGTGATCTAGTGTCTGTGTCACACTCACTGTATGTAGCAATGCATTGTCTTCTGCCTGAGTGCATGGTTATGTGTGATCTAGTGTCTGTGTCACACTCACTGTATGTAGCAATGCATTGTCTTCTGCCTGAGTGCATGGTTATGTGTGATCTAGTGTCTGTGTCACACTCACTGTTTGTAGCAATGCATTGTCTTCTGCCTGAGTGCATGGTTATGTGTGATCTAGTGTCTGTGTCACACTCACTGTATGTAGCAATGCATTGTCTTCTGCCTGAGTGCATGGTTATGTGTGATCTAGTGTCTGTGTCACACTCACTGTATGTAGCAATGCATTGTCTTCTGCCTGAGTGCATGGTTATGTGTGATCTAGTGTCTGTGTCACACTCACTGTATGTAGCAATGCATTATCTTCTGCCTGAGTGCATGGTTATGTGTGATCTAGTGTCTGTGTCACACTCACTGTATGTAGCAATGCATTGTCTTCTGCCTGAGTGCATGGTTATGTGTGATCTAGTGTCTGTGTCACACTCACTGTATGTAGCAATGCATTGTCTTCTGCCTGAGTGCATGGTTATGTGTGATCTAGTGTCTGTGTCACACTCACTGTATGTAGCAATGCATTGTCTTCTGCCTGAGTGCATGGTTATGTGTGATCTAGTGTCTGTGTCACACTCACTGTATGTAGCAATGCATTGTCTTCTGCCTGAGTGCATGGTTATGTGTGATCTAGTGTCTGTGTCACACTCACTGTATGTAGCAATGCATTGTCTTCTGCCTGAGTGCATGGTTATGTGTGATCTAGTGTCTGTGTCACACTCACTGTATGTAGCAATGCATTGTCTTCTGCCTGAGTGCATGGTTATGTGTGATCTAGTGTCTGTGTCACACTCACTGTATGTAGCAGTGCATTGTCTTCTGCCTGAGTGCATGGTTATGTGTGATCTAGTGTCTGTGTCACACTCACTGTATGTAGCAATGCATTGTCTTCTGCCTGAGTGCATGGTTATGTGTGATCTAGTGTCTGTGTCACACTCACTGTATGTAGCAATGCATTGTCTTCTGCCTGAGTGCATGGTTATGTGTGATCTAGTGTCTGTGTCACACTCACTGTATGTAGCAATGCATTGTCTTCTGCCTGAGTGCATGGTTATGTGTGATCTAGTGTCTGTGTCACACTCACTGTATGTAGCAATGCATTGTCTTCTGCCTGAGTGCATGGTTATGTGTGATCTAGTGTCTGTGTCACACTCACTGTATGTAGCAATGCATTGTCTTCTGCCTGAGTGCATGGTTATGTGTGATCTAGTGTCTGTGTCACACTCACTGTATGTAGCAATGCATTGTCTTCTGCCTGAGTGCATGGTTATGTGTGATCTAGTGTCTGTGTCACACTCACTGTATGTAGCAATGCATTGTCTTCTGCCTGAGTGCATGGTTATGTGTGATCTAGTGTCTGTGTCACTCACTGTATGTAGCAATGCATTGTCTTCTGCCTGAGTGCATGGTTATGTGTGATCTAGTGTCTGTGTCACACTCACTGTATGTAGCAATGCATTGTCTTCTGCCTGAGTGCATGGTTATGTGTGATCTAGTGTCTGTGTCACACTCACTGTATGTAGCAATGCATTATCTTCTGCCTGAGTGCATGGTTATGTGTGATCTAGTGTCTGTGTCACACTCACTGTATGTAGCAATGCATTGTCTTCTGCCTGAGTGCATGGTTATGTGTGATCTAGTGTCTGTGTCACACTCACTGTATGTAGCAATGCATTGTCTTCTGCCTGAGTGCATTGTTATGTGTGATCTAGTGTCTGTGTCACACTCACTGCCTGAGTGCATGGTTATATGTGATCTAGTGTCTGTGTCACACTCACTGCCTTAGTGCATGGTTATGTGTGATCTAGTGTCTGTGTCACACTCACTGTATGTAGCAATGCATTGTCTTCTGCCTGAGTGCATTGTTATGTGTGATCTAGTGTCTGTGTCACACTCACTGTATGTAGCAATGCATTATCTTCTGCCTGAGTGCATGGTTATGTGTGATCTAGTGTCTGTGTCACACTCACTGTTTGTAGTAATGCATTGTCTTCTGCCTGAGTGCATGGTTATGTGTGATCTAGTGTCTGTGTCACACTCACTGTATGTAGCAATGCATTGTCTTCTGCCTGAGTGCATTGTTATGTGTGATCTAGTGTCTGTGTCACACTCACTGTATGTAGCAATGCATTGTCTTCTGCCTGAGTGCATGGTTATGTGTGATCTAGTGTCTGTGTCACACTCACTGTTTGTAGCAATGCATTGTCTTCTGCCTGAGTGCATGGTTATGTGTGATCTAGTGTCTGTGTCACACTCACTGTATGTAGCAATGCATTGTCTTCTGCCTGAGTGCATGGTTATGTGTGATCTAGTGTCTGTGTCACACTCACTGTATGTAGCAATGCATTGTCTTCTGCCTGAGTGCATGGTTATGTGTGATCTAGTGTCTGTGTCACACTCACTGTATGTAGCAATGCATTGTCTTCTGCCTGAGTGCATGGTTATGTGTGATCTAGTGTCTGTGTCACACTCACTGTATGTAGCAATGCATTGTCTTCTGCCTGAGTGCATGGTTATGTGTGATCTAGTGTCTGTGTCACACTCACTGTATGTAGCAATGCATTATGTTCTGCCTGAGTGCATGGTTATGTGTGATCTAGTGTCTGTGTCACACTCACTGTATGTAGCAATGCATTATGTTCTGCCTGAGTGCATGGTTATGTGTGATCTAGTGTCTGTGTCACACTCACTGTATGTAGCAATGCATTGTCTTCTGCCTGAGTTCATTGTTATGTGTGATCTAGTGTCTGTGTCACACTCACTGTATGTAGCAATGCATTGTCTTCTGCCTGAGTGCATGGTTATGTGTGATCTAGTGTCTGTGTCACGCTCACTGTTTGTAGCAATGCGTTATCTTCTGCCTGAGTGCATGGTTATGTGTGATCTAGTGTCTGTGTCACACTCACTGCCTTAGTGCATGGTTATGTGTGATCTAGTGTCTGTGTCACACTCACTGTTTGTAGCAATGCATTGTCTTCTGCCTGAGTGCATGGTTATGTGTGATCTAGTGTCTGTGTCACACTCACTGTATGTAGCAATGCATTGTCTTCTGCCTGAGTGCATGGTTATGTGTGATCTAGTGTCTGTGTCACGCTCACTGTTTGTAGCAATGCGTTATCTTCTGCCTGAGTGCATTGTTATGTGTGATCTAGTGTCTGTGTCACACTCACTGCCTTAGTGCATGGTTATGTGTGATCTAGTGTCTGTGTCACACTCACTGTTTGTAGCAATGCATTGTCTTCTGCCTGAGTGCATGGTTATGTGTGATCTAGTGTCTGTGTCACACTCACTGTTTGTAGCAATGCATTGTCTTCTGCCTGAGTGCATGGTTATGTGTGATCTAGTGTCTGTGTCACGCTCACTGTATGTAGCAATGCATTGTCTTCTGCCTGAGTGCATGGTTATGTGTGATCTAGTGTCTGTGTCACACTCACTGTATGTAGCAATGCATTATCTTCTGCCTGAGTGCATGGTTATGTGTGATCTAGTGTCTGTGTCACACTCACTGTATGAAGCAATGCATTGTCTTCTGCCTGAGTGCATGGTTATGTGTGATCTAGTGTCTGTGTCACGCTCACTGTTTGTAGCAATGCGTTATCTTCTGCCTGAGTGCATGGTTATGTGTGATCTAGTGTCTGTGTCACGCTCACTGTTTGTAGCAATGCGTTATCTTCTGCCTGAGTGCATGGTTATGTGTGATCTAGTGTCTGTGTCACACTCACTGTATGTAGCAATGCATTGTCTTCTGCCTGAGTGCATGGTTATGTGTGATCTAGTGTCTGTGTCACGCTCACTGTTTGTAGTAATGCATTGTCTTCTGCCTGAGTGCATTGTTATGTGTGATCTAGTGTCTGTGTCACGCTCACTGTATGTAGCAATGCATTATCTTCTGCCTGAGTGCATGGTTATGTGTGATCTAGTGTCTGTGTCACACTCACTGTATGTAGCAATGCATTGTCTTCTGCCTGAGTGCATGGTTATGTGTGATCTAGTGTCTGTGTCACACTCACTGTATGTAGCAATGCATTGTCTTCTGCCTGAGTGCATGGTTATGTGTGATCTAGTGTCTGTGTCACACTCACTGTATGTAGCAATGCATTGTCTTCTGCCTGAGTGCATGGTTATGTGTGATCTAGTGTCTGTGTCACACTCACTGTATGTAGCAATGCATTGTCTTCTGCCTGAGTGCATTGTTATGTGTGATCTAGTGTCTGTGTCACACTCACTGTTTGTAGCAATGCATTGTCTTCTGCCTGAGTGCATGGTTATATGTGTGCTCTAGTGTCTGTGTCACACTCACTGTTTGTAGCAATGCATTGTCTTCTGCCTGAGTGCATGGTTATGTGTGATCTAGTGTCTGTGTCACACTCACTGTTTGTAGCAATGCATTGTCTTCTGCCTGAGTGCATGGTTATGTGTGATCTAGTGTCTGTGTCACACTCACTGTATGAAGCAATGCATTGTCTTCTGCCTGAGTGCATGGTTATGTGTGCGCTGTAGTGTTTGTCCTAAGATTTTCATGCCACCTTTAGCTGCCTTCTGCATTTGTGTTTCCCTAAAATCTGACCACTTCTTTTTTCTATACCCTGATTCCCTGCTTCTGTATTTCCCAGTCCTGTATACACTGCCTGACTTCCATGCCCTAATCCTTGCAAGCCAACATGATCTGTCTCTTCTGTCATGTCTGCTGTAAACCACCATATTCCACCTACTGTGTGTCATGTCTGCTGTATACCACTGTATTCCACCTCCTGTGTGTCATATCTGCTGTATACCACCGTATTCTACCTCCTGTGTGTCATGTCTGCTGCATACCACTGTATTCCACTTCCTGTGTATCATATCTGCTGTATACCTCCGTATTCTACCTCCTGTGTGTCATGTCTGCTGTATACCACTGTATTCCACTTCCTGTGTGTCATATCTGCTGTATACCTCCGTATTCCACCTCCTGTGTGTCATGTCTGCTGTATACCACCGTATTCCACCTCCTGTGTGTCATGTCTGCTGTATACCACCGTATTCCACCTCCTGTGTGTTATGACTGCTGTATACCACTGTGTTTAGTGTATGCACTCTTTCCTGTCTTTTGTGTGTCTGAGCCTTCTCATTTATGCACACTGTTACGACTGACCCTTAGTCATGCCTGCCTTAACATTTGTGTGTCTGAGCCTTCTGATTTATGCACACTGTTGCGACTGACCCTTAGTCATGCCTGCCTTAATGTTTGTGTGTCTGAGCCTTCTGATTTATGCACACTGTTGCAACTGACCCTTAGTCATGCCTGCCTTAATGTTTGTGTGTCTGAGCCTTCTGATTTATGCATACTGTTACGACTGACCCTTAGTCATGCCTGCTTTAACGTTTGTGTGTCTTTCAGTCCTGGTTTGTGATGACCCAGCATAATCTTTTACCTTTGTAATCTTAGGTGCACCAGAATCAGGGATCCACACAGCGTCCCCTGGGGATGTGGCAAGCCACTGATCTGTCACCACATCAAAAGCAGCCCCTAGGTGAGTGCTGTTGTAGTAATCCTAAATGAGAGATACAAATGAACGTATTCAGCAGCAACCTTTCACATTTAATTCAAATTATACCTTGTACACAGGCTAGTGCAGTACTGAGGGATTATATGAAAAAGAATAAGCCCGGACCTTCATGTGATCCTCAACTCAATTGTATTCACCCACCATTCCCCCTTAGTGCGCGCTACAGCTTTATAGTATCGTAAGGGTTAAAATCACTGCATGGCATTTGTAAGTAAATTGTGCTTGTTTGCTCTAGAGCAGTAAGTTGTACCCCTGGTGTTTGCTCTAGGGCAGTAAGTTGCACCCCCTGGTGTTTTTTTCTCTAGAGCAGTAAGTTGTACCCCCTGGTGTTTGTAGAGCAGTAAGTTGTACCACCTGGTGTTTGTAGAGCAGTAAGTTTTACCCCCTGGTGTTTGTAGAGCAGTAAGTTGTACCACCTGGTGTTTGTAGAGCAATAAGTTGTACCCCTGGTGTTTGTAGAGCAGTAAGTTGTACCACCTGATGTTTGTAGAGCAGTAAGTTGTACCCCCTGGTGTTTGTAGAGCAGTAAGTTGTACCCCCTGGTGTTTGTAGAGCAGTAAGTTGTACCCCTGGTGTTTGTAGAGCAGTAAGTTGTACCCCTGGCGTTTGTGGAGCAGTAAGTTGTACCCCTGGTGTTTGTAGAGCAGTAAGTTGTACCCCTGGTGTTTGTAGAGCAGTAAGTTGTACCCACTGGTGTTTGTAGAGCAGTAAGTTGTACCCCTGGTGTTTGTAGAGCAGTAAGTTGTACCCCCTGGTGTTTGTAGAGCAGTAAGTTGTACCCCCTGGTGTTTGTTGAGCAGTAAGTTGTACCCCCTGGTGTTTGTAGAGCAGTAAGTTGTACCCCTAGTGTTTGTAGAGCAGTAAGTTCTACCCCCTGGTGTTTGTAGAGCAGTAAGTTCTACCCCCTGGTGTTTGTAGAGCAGTAAGTTGTACCACCTGGTGTTTGTAGAGCAGTAAGTTGTACCACCTGGTGTTTGTAGAGCAGTAAGTTGTACCCCCTGGTGTTTGTAGAGCAGTAAGTTGTACCCCTGGTGTTTGCTCTAGAAGAGCAGTAAGTTGTATTCCTGGTGTTTGTAGAGCAGTAATTTGTGCTCCCTGGTGTTTGCTCTAGAAGAGCAGTAAGTTGTACCCCCTGGTGTTTGTAGAGCAGTAAGTTGTACCCCTAGTGTTTGTAGAGCAGTAAGTTGCACCCCCTGGTGTTTGTAGAGCAGTAAGTTGTACCCCCTGGTGTTTGTAGAGCAGTAAGTTGTACCCCCTGGTGTTTGTAGAGCAAGAAGTTGTACCCCTGGTGTTTGTAGAGCAGTACGTTGTACCCCTGGTGTTTGTAGAGCAGTAAGTTGTACCCCCTGGTGTTTGTAGAGCAGTAAGTTGTACCCCTGGTGTTAGGTCTAGATGAGCAGTAAGTTGTACCCCTGGTGTTTGCTCTAGTTGAGCAGTAAGTTGTGCTCCCTGGTGTTTGCTCTAGAAGAGCAGTAAGTTGTACCACCTGGTGTTTGTAGAGCAGTAAGTTGTACCACCTGGTGTTTGTAGAGCAGTAAGTTGTACCACCTGGTGTTTGTAGAGCGGTAAGTTGTACCCCCTGGTGTTTGTAGAGCGGTTAGTTGTACCCCTGGTGTTTGTAGAGCAGTAAGTTGTACCCCTGGTGTTTGTAGAGCAGTAAGTTGTACCCCTGGTGTTTGCTCTAGAGCATTAATGTTTATTCCCTGATAGCTCTAAAGCAGGGTTATTTTGCTCATTGTATCTTGGGGCCAATAACCATGTGTTCTTCTCCGATGGTGGCCCCTTGAACATAGTGAGTGCTCTAGGACTGGATATACTAGGAACTGGAAGGGACATTTACCCAAGTAGTAGTACATATTAAAAGTTGTAGCCCACAATAGTGTATATTTATCTTGTAAGTGCTAAATGAAGTGATCATTCTGGAACTTTATAACTGCATAAAATGTGACATGTATCCAAGCAGTGCATGGTGGGAGTTTACAGTGGACATGAATGCTTGTTTTTATTCTTTCATATGATGATAGTCCATAGGATATGGGATATACCTCCCACCACTAGAAGGAGGCTTAGAACCCTCAGAAGAGCTTTAATCCCTCCCACCACCAATCTCTCCACAGTTTTTTCTTGGCCTCCCAGGAGAAGGTTGAAGATAGAGGTGCTTCAGCTTCTTGCTTATGGACTATTTTATGGTGGCTCAGACCAATGTGAGACCCATTACCCCTAGGAAATATTCATTCAGTATAAAGCATTCAGTAGAAAGAAGCAACTCGCAATCTGAATGAGATAGAGGCATAGGAATACCTTTGTGGGCACAGTATCTCCTTCTGGGATTTAAGCTATAACTACCCTCAGGCGTTGCGGGGAAATGTCCTTTAGCCCCCCTGTGGGATTATAGGTATTTCCTCTCTGACCCTCTGCTGTACATGTATAAGCACCGGAGGGGCTCTCTACTAGATACAGCTATAAACATCATGCTGACAATCTCAGTGTAGGGGTACTTCAGTCAGGTTAGTGATTACAGCACTCATACAACCCATAAGCTATAAGTAAGTACGTTTTGTCATGTATAACATAGCTGGGGAGCCTAGCCTCCCTACCTGCAGACACACTTTTTTGAGGAGATTTCTCACAGTTAACGGTCTTATCCTTAATAATAGAACACTTTGAGAGGACTGGGACCTTTAACAAACCTTTGAGCATCATTTTTGCCCCAACAATTTTTAAAATTAGATGTATAGCCCTTTAAGAGACTGCTGACTGCTCACAGTAGTCAGTGATCCCTTCAGAATCAGTTCGGGTGGCAATACAAGGGGAAGCTTGTGTGAGGTTTTATTTATCAGTTTAGTGGGGGGGTTCCCATTTTTGTGCCTGTGTTTTGTAATATTCTCTGACTGCGTTACTTTTTCCTACTCACGGCCACGCCAACAAAAAATTTGCAAAGACAGTTGTGCACGCATGCGCTCACTGCCCCAGTCAGAAAATATTACAGAACACGCCTACATTAAACTTGCAAATTACACTAAAGAGCACGCATGCGCTCACTGCCGCAGTCAGAAAATATTACAGAACACGCCTACATTAAACTTGCAAATTACACTAAAGAGCACGCATGCGCTCACTGCCGCAGTCAGAAAATATTACAGAACACGCCTACATTAAACTTGCAAATTACACTAAAGAGCACGCATGCGCTCACTGCCGCAGTCAGAAAATATTACAGAACACGCCTACATTAAACTTGCAAATTACACTAAAGAGCACGCATGTGCTCACTGCTGCAGTCAGAAAATATTACAGAACACGCCTACATTAAACTTGCAAATTACACTAAAGAGCACGCATGCGCTCACTGCCGCAGTCAGAAAATATTACAGAACACGCCTGCATTAAACTTGCAAATTACACTAAAGAGCACGCATGCGCTCACTGCCGCAGTCAGAAAATATTACAGAACACGCCTACATTAAACTTGCAAATTACACTAAAGAGCACGCATGCGCTCACTGCCACAGTCAGAAAATAGGGGGTGAGGGGGTGAGTACCCATACAAGAGTTGCTAGAGGGCTGGGTAAACTCAGTTTGGTTTTTAATAGCTTTAGTGGATTCTCACTATCTCTCTTATTATTCTCCATTTATTTGTGTGTTAGCATGTGGCTTATTGAAGTAGACATTTTATTTTACTCATTTTAAATATAACAATTGATGTTTAAAGCGACAGTCAAGTCCCCAAAAAATTTTCATGATTCAAATAGGGCATGTAATTTTAAACAACTTTCCAATTTACTTTTATCACCAATTTTGCTTTGTTCTCTTGGTATTCTTAGTTGAAAGCTAAACCTATGAGGTTCATTTGCTAATTTCTTAGACCTTGAAGGCCGTCTCTAAGCTTAATGCATTTTGACCACTAGAGGGCGTTAGTTCATGTCTTTCATATAGATAACATTGAGCTCATGAAAGTGAATTTATTGAGGAGTGAGCACTGATTGGCTAAAATTCATGTCTGCCAAAAGAACTGAAATAAAGGGGCAGTCTCCAGAGCCTTAGATACAAGGTAATTACAGAGGTAAAACGTGTATTATTATAACTGTGTTGGTTATGCAAAACTGGGGAATGGGTAATTAAGGGATTATCTATCTTTTAAAACAACAAAAATGATGGTGTTGACTGTCCCTTTAACATTCACATTGTTATAACAACAGTTTGCTATTTATGGAGTCTAACGTGTCTGTTCATCCTGTAATTATGTCAGAGCCGTTAGAAGGTTGACCTACAAATAATACCTCTGTGCAGTTCCAGTCTGTCAGGTTAAGCAGCTATAGCTGTGCACCTCACCTTGTATATGATAATCAGCACAGTCTGTATTTTATCTGAATGATCTGCCTTACTTTGTGAAGCTCCGTTCTTTCATACAGGTGGTGAGACTCCATGATCCATTACTCTGGGGAATTACTCTTCCCTACCACTAGGAGGAGGCAAAGATTCCCAAGAGCGCTATAAAAACCCTCCAACCTCAGATACCTCAGTCTTGTCTTAGCTTGCGCTGGAGGTGGTCAAAGAATGAATATGTGCATTTGATTCTTCAGAGAGGGGGGGGTTTCCGTCACAGAGTTCAGTGTATGTCAAAGGGATGTATACAGGGTATGGTTTGTGATTATCATTTTTACCTCATGGGACATTTTGTCACAAACCTTCCATAGTGGTTGCAGGGACTTTTCTTTTTCTTTCTTTTAGAGCCATTATATTTATTTTTATTCACATTTAAAACAAAATTGCAGGCAGTCTAGTCTAGTTTGTATTTTTTATCGCGAATCGGACTTCGGGTCAGCATGTCTTAGTTTAGCACATGTATGACTCTAGTAAGCGCAGGTTGGGGTTTTGGTGCGCTAATCTCCCCTTTTTAAAAGCTTAGTTTCTTATTAATGACACGGTGAGTCCACGGATAATGTAACTACTATTCCTGCCCAGCAGGAGGCGGCAAAGAGCACCACAGCAAAGCTGTTAAATATCACCTCCCTTCCCTCCCAACCCAGTCATTCTCTTTGCCTACGTTAAGAGCAAGGATGTGGTAAATTTAGGTGTTAGAAAAGATTCTTCAATCAAGAGTTTATTATTTTTAAGGTAGTGCAAGATTGTGCTGCTTTGTTCTAGGGTGTAGCCGTAGTCCATATCAGTCTCTTCAGTAGAGCAGTGGTGGCTTTAGAGCAATGGGAACTTGTGGGACATAATTCTCACTGCACCTCCCATACTGATGCTGCCCTAACTCTGAGAAATCTTACTCATTCCTTTCTTTTCGTCAAAGGTCTATGTGAGGGAGAGGACTTCTCAAACCTGGGATCTGCCTTGCTGTCAGGCAGAAGAGGAGGTAAGTGCTGACTTTGATTTTCTGGGATAACGAAGCTCAGAAAAAGTTGGGCACATTACTTCATATGAGGGACATATAAGGAAGCCTTTATTAAAAAATGGGCACTTTATTTTGTAACACATAAATTCTCCTTGTTATCAGGAGACACTATGGGGACAGCAGAGTCGCAGGCAGTGGGGCAGGTAATTCTTTTGGCGGTGATTATATCTCCTGGCATTTACTTAAACAAGTATGCAGACCGCGAGATCTTTGCATTGGCCATGCCCATGATGGGCGGGACAAGAGGAGGCGGCAATTGTGTTGCACACCTTTTTCCCTTCACTTCCGACAACGGAGGGTGAAGTTCTTCTGCTGGTCTCTTTCTAATACGCATCTCATAATTCTTATGTGCGTTTAGACAGACTGTCTTCTTCTGCTGCTGCGAGTTCCGGATCTGACAGTGTGGGATCGACTCCTGCTCAGAGGGTTCAACGGTCAGGTAGGCACCTCAGCAAACTATTGCTAAGGTGTAGAGGTGCTCTGCAGTGTTAGTTAAGCCTTCTATCCTGTCTAGCTTTAATAAATAATTAGAAGGAAAAAAGTTACCGTTTAAAATTTAAAGGGAGTAACATTTTTTGTGTGCTTGATTTTATTAAAAGATTAGTCAGAATGGACCAAGAGGCCTTACAAAGTGTCACTTGTTCTTTATGTTTTGATGCCAATGTGGAACCACCTAAGAATCTTAGCAGTACTCTCCAAATAATATGTGAGTATATGGCAGGGTTATAACTTAATATATTTAACAATCTTTCTTTAAACTAAACTAAACCCACAATCAAATATGCATATACTAAGACAATGAAATTAATATAAATATCTGAATTCTTTATTATTAGTAAATATCTATGAACACATTGAAATATATATATATTTGTAAGTATCAGAATATGAGTCAATGTTATACGCGTTTAAAAACTATTCAAATATGCTATGCAGAGTTCATACAAGTTTACCTTATTCACAATAGAATTTCATTCAGTTAACACAATGAGATTCCAAGATCTTTAACTGCTAAACACCCAAGCAATACAATTCTAACAGTGCTTATTTAAACAATAGGACAGTCTATATACTCTAATTTAAACACTAGAAGTTATATATATTATTTGTGCCAACAATCAAACTCTGAGTTATAACTCTATATTTGCACAGATAAAATAATTTAGCATCAAGGATTTGTTTGACAATACACAGGCTATGAAATATGAGCTAAAATATAAACTGCTCTTTAAATCTATTAAATACAAATTGACTATGTTCTTCCAATAACCTTTGTTTCAAATTTAAAAAATACTTCACCAATTTGAGCCAAATTGTAGGGGTCTTTAGGTCATCTCATTTGGAGGAAAGTTATTGCATATATCAAGGGTAAGTCTCCAGTTTCCTGCTGAAGTGAAAAGTGTTCCCAGGTATCGCAGCCAAAATTAATTCACTTCTCTCAGCAAGTCACAAAGAAAAACTCTGTCCTTGGTTGCATTACTAAGCCTTTTTTTATAATCATTGATGACCTGTTTCGTTCACGCCCTTGTGCTTGTCCCTGCTCATTAGATAATTTTGGGGAAAGCTCCCATTGGTGTAGTATATATTGTCGCTATGGAAACGCATCTTTTAACAGTTAAATCCCTTAACTGTTATACTGGATTCTGGCCCTCGGGTGGCAGCATGACAACACAAACAGATTCACATTTAACCATTTCTAGACAGTGAAAGAAAATATTTCTTTAAAATGTGTAACAAATGCCATAATTTCTGGCATTAATAATTTACAATCCGAATTCCAGGCAGGATAACCTCATGTCAATTTTCTGATTATTTCTATACCAGACACCATTATATTATATCAAAATAAGTACATTGTTAATTCAATTCTCCCTATTAAATATATATAATTTATTGCATTAGTAGATTTCTCTTGTTAGCATTTATATTTCATTTAGCCTAACAGAAAATTTATACTTTGATATCAGATGTCAATATTTTATAGTCATATCACATCAAAGTGACTTCCATATATCCATCTCACTATATTTCAAGAGATGTATTTAAAATTTTATAAACATTTAGCGCACAATCATATGATATGACTTAGTTCATCCCATGTATCCATCCTGTATGTGTCATCTTTTGGCTCCATCTGGAAAAACAGGAAAGCATGTTATATATATATTTTACACATGGGATTATTAAAATTGTTATTTAATCTATGATAATTCTGAATTTATCTCCTATATATATATATTCAATGCAGCAATTATTTATTTAATATAATATGTCCCCTTTCAATATGTATATACCTATATGGGTTATTTGAATTATTTCAAACATACATGAGAAACTGGCATTGTTCCTTTTACAAAAATGTATTTATTTTTATTTGTGTCATACAGGGACTTGTAAATGCTAATTTGTTTGATTTCTGCACATGGAAGCTTCACAGGAGATACTTTACACATAGCTGTGAAATGGCTCAATGGTTCCTGTTTGTCAACTTGGCCTTTGCCCTCCTGCAGTGCTGTTGGCTTTAAAAGTTATGCTATCTTTTAATCAGGACAAACATGTTTTCACCCAGCTAAAACTATTTGGCAAGGGGGGTTTGTTTTATATTAGAATAGAACTGTTGTCTCCAAAATTTATGAGATGCAATATAGATGGCTTCAGAGCAGAACTAGGGGTCAGCGATCATCTGATAGGGATTTTAAATTCACACCTCAGTGGGACATCCTTTGGAAACAGATGTGGAATATATAGAATATAAAGATGATTATCTTTGAGGTAATCTGTTTTTTTTCCCTCTGGAATGGTTGTTTAAATTAAGTACACCAAATGTTCTATTGTCCTTACTTGTGTGTTTAGAATAGCTTTGCATACTAAGTGGGGGGGAGAGCTGAAGATGTAAGCATGAGTGAAGTCAAATTTTCTGAATGAGTGAATCATTTGCTACTGACTAGCCAAATATAGGATTAATATATAATATATAGATATATTTATATAATCTTTACTTATACCTTGACGCACCAATTCCTTTCTGTTCCTCATGCATTGAGAGAACTTTAAACTATAGGGATAGACTTTTTTCTGAGCCAACATTTTCCAAAGAGGATGCTGTTCAGGAATCCAATGACAATGTTCAATATATGTCACAGGTTTCTCCTCAAGCGTCCTAAATGTTACCGCCTTCACATACAGTGCCCTGCTCTTCCTCTCTAGCTCCAGCTGGGTTTACTTTACAAGACATCACTTCTCTCATGTCTTCTGCAGTTTCAGTTGTGTTGTCTCCTTTCCCTATGTTGCAGGGAAAGCGTAAGAGGAAAACCAGACATTTAGTAAGCAAGGTTTCTGACGCAGTTATTGCTATTGCAGATGCCCCCTCCCAGAAGCTTGAGGTAGGGATACCATAGTAGCATCTGAAGGTGAAATTTCAGATTCTGACAGTGTAATTCCTCTTACTGATACTGAAATGGTATCCTTCAGGTTTAAGCTAGAACACCTCCGTCTACTACTTAAGGAGGTTTTAGCTACATTGGACGACAACAACTCCACGGTCGTTATTAATCCTAAGAAATCCAGTAAGCTTAACAAATATTTCGAGGTCCCTTCCTCGATAGATGTTTTTCCGGTACCAGACCAAGCTTCTGAGATCATTACTAAGGAGTGGGAGAGACCGGGTATCCCTTTTTCTCCATCTCCTATATTTAAAAAGATGTTCCCCATAGCTGACTCTTTCAAGGAGACTTGGCAAATAGTCCCTAAGGTGGAAGGAGCGGTTTTCACTCTGACTAAGAGAACTACTTTACCCATAGAGGATAGTTGTGCTTTTAAAGATCCTATGGACAAAAAATTAGAGGGGTTACTCAAAAAGATGTATGTACACCAGGGTTTACAATGGCAACCAGCTGTGTGCATTGCTACCATCACAAGTGCGGCAGCATATTGGTTTAATGCGTTGTCTGATGCTATTAGGATAGGATAAACGCTCTTAAATTGGCTAATTCCTTTATTACAGATGCTTCCCTTCAAGTTTTTCAAACTGGGAGCAAAGATTTCAGGTTTCTCTGTTCTAGCTCGCAGAGCCTTATGGTTAAAACTTTGGTCTGCGGATGTATCCTCTAAGTCTAAGCTTTTAGCGATTCCTTACAAGGGGAAGACCTTGTTTAGACTGGGCTTGACGGAAATAATCTCTGATATTACGGGAGGTAAGGGTCATCTTCTCCCGCAGGATAAGAGAAACAAACAAAAGGGACGTCTTCGCTCAGGCTTGGGTTCGAGATGTTCCGGATCCCGTGTGCAGTAGACATAGTGTCCCAGGGATACAAACTAGAGTTCAAAATTTTCTGCTTTCAAGATTATCTGTAGACCAGACAAAAAGAGAGGCATTCTTACACTGTGTAAGAGACCTTTCCGACCTGGGAGTGATAGCTCCTGTTCCGATACAGGAAAAGGGTCTGGGATTTTATTCCAATCTGTTCGTGGTTCCCAAAAAAGAGGGAACCTTCAGACCAATTTTAGATCTCAAGAGTCTAAACAAATTCCTCAGAGTACCGTCCTTCAAGATGGAAACTATTTGTTCCATTTGGTCCAAGAGGGTCAATTTATGACAACAGTGGATTTAAAGGACGCGTACCTGCATGTTCCCATTCACAAGGATCATCACAAGTTTCTGAGGTTTGCCTTTCTAGACAAACACTTCCAATCCGTGGCTCTTCCCTTCGGTCTTGCCACAGCTCCCAGAATTTTCTCAAAGGTTCTGGGATCGCTGTTGGTGGTGCTTTGGTTACGGGGCATTGCAGTGGCGCCCTATCTGGACGACATCCTGGTCCATGCGCCATCCTTACAACAAGCAAGATCCCACACGGAAATGTTGTTATCCTTCCTGTGATCTCACGGATGGAAGATACATTTGGAAAAGAGCTCCTTAGTTCCAAATACAAGGGTAACTTTCTTAGGAACCATAATAGATTCCCTATCAATGAAGATTTTTCTGACATAAGTCAGGAAATCAATGATTTTCGATACTTGTCTAGTTCTGCAGTCCACTACTCGGCCATCAGTGGCTCAGTGCATGGAGGTAATCGGGCTGATGGTGGCAGCAATGGACATCATCCCTTTTGCTCGGTTCCACCTCAGACCTCTGCAGTTAAACATGCTCAGGCAATGGAACAGAGATTATGCGGACTTGTCTCCTCGAATACTACTGGAGCAGGAAACAAGAGATTCTCTTCAATGGTGGTTGTCTCTGTATCATCTCTCCCAGGGGACCTGCTTTCGCAGACCATCTTGGGTGATTGTGACAACAGACGCCAGCCTTCTAGGATGGGGAGCAGTCTGGGGCTCCCTAAAGGCTCAGGGAGTTTGGACTCAGTCAGAGTCTGTTCTACTTATAAACATTTTGGAGCTGAGAGCGATCTTAAATGCTCTTCTGGCCTGGCCCCAATTAGCCTCGGTCCAGTTTATCAGGTTCCAGTCAGACAACATAACTTCAGTGGCTTACATCAATCATCAGGGAGGAAGCTGACTGCTTGGAGATTGAACGCTTAATTTTATCCAAGCGGAGCTTTTCAGACTCGGTCATAGAGACCATGATTCAGGCTTGTAAACCTGTAACTAGAAAGATTTACCATAAGATATGGCGTAAATATCTCTATTGGTGTAAATCCAAGGGCTACTCCTGGAGTAGAGTTAGGATTCCTAGAATTTTGTCTTTTCTCCAAGAAAGTTTGGAGAAAGGATTATCGACAAGTTGCCTATAAGGTCAAATTTCTGCCTTATCTATTTTGTTACACAAACGTCTGGAAGATGTTCCAGATGTACAATCATTTTGTCAGGCCTTGGTCAGTATCAGGCCTGTGTTCAAACCAGTTACTGCTCCATGGAGTCTTAATTTAGTTTTTAAAGTTCTTCAAGGGGCTCCGTTTGAGCCTATGCCTTCCTTAGATATTAAGTTGTTATCTTGGAAAGTTTTATTTCTTGTTGCTATTTCTGCTGCTTGCAGAGTGTCAGAGCTCTCGGCATTGCAGTATGAGTCTCCTTACCTTATTTTTCATTCGGATAAGGTAGTTTTACGTACTAAATTAGGATTTCTTCCTAAAGTAGTTTCTTATCGGAACATTAATCAGGAGATTGTTGTTCCTTCCTTGTGTCCTAATCCTACCTCTCAGAAGGAACGGTTTCTGCACAATTTGGACGTGGTTCGTGCCTTAAAGTTTTACCTGCAGACGACTAAGGATTTTCAGCAGTCTTCTGCCTTGTTTGTTGTTTTCTCAGGAAAACGTAAGGGAAAGAAAGCTACGGCTACTTCTCTTTATTTTTGGCTGAAGAGTATCATACGTTTTGCATATGAGACTGCTGGACAGCAGCCTCCAGAGAGAGTTACGGCTCATTCCACGAGGGCTGTTGCTTCCTCATGGGCATTCAAGAATTAAGCTTCTGTGGAACAGATTTGCAAGGCTGCTACTTGGTCACACTTTTTCAAAGTTCTACAAATTTGACACTTTTGCCTCGGCTGAGGCCGTTTTTGGGAGAAAGGTTCTTCAAGCAGTGGTGCCTTCCATTTAGGTTCCCTGTCTTGTCCCTCCCGTATCATCTGTGTACTCTAGCTTGGGTATTGATTCCCAATAGTAATTAGATGATCCGTGGACTCATTGTGTCATTAAAAAGAAAAGAAAATTTATGCTTACCTGATACATTTTTTTTTTTTGACACAATGAGTCCAGGGCCCGCCCTGTTTTTGATAGACAGGTTGTTGGTTATTATAAACTTCAGACACACCTGCACCTTGTTACTTCCTTTCTCTCCTTTACCTCAGTCGAATGACTGGGTTGGGAGGGAAGGGAGGTGATATTTAACAGCTTTGCTGTGGTGCTCTTTGCCACCTCCTGCTGGGCAGGAGTGATGTTCCCAATAGTAATTAGATGATCTGTGGACTCATCGTGTCAAAAAATAAATAAATTTATCAGGTAAGCAGAAATTTTCTTTTTCACGAGCGTCCTCCTATTCTGCTGAGCACTATCCAGGCTTCGGGTGTGGAGTCTACTTGTCTCCTGCTTTATTTTAGTTTTGGTTTAGGGCTCTTTAGTCCTGTTATTAAGCTTATTTTGGCGTCGGTGCATTTTCCATTCCTCAAGAGCTTTTTTTTAAATTTGATATAATTATTTATGCTGTTATTTAAAATAGGTGATTCTGATTCTATCCCTAAATCTATCTTTGAAGCTGGGTCCTCTGAACACTTTCCTACCAATGGTAAGTGTGTATAGTGTAAAAAAGCTGAAGTATCTCCTCCAGCTTATTTATGTGACTCATGTTTACAAATGTTATTGCATTCTGACCAACATAATGCTGCTTGGCAGTTCTTTCTAGAAGATCTTTATGGTTTAAGTCCTGGTTTGCTTATATGGTGTCTAAATCCTGACTTTTATCTCTTTCTTTTTAGGGAAAAATTTGTTTGGTTCTGATTTGGACTCTATAATTTCTACTGTTACTGGAGGTGAAGGGGATTTTCTGCCTCATGATAAAAAGTTCAAGGGAAATCTAAAGCTTCAAATTGTTTTCATTCCTTTTGTCAGAAGAAGGAACAGAAAGTTGATTCCTCCTCTAAGAAGCAAAGCACCTCTGGTCCAGCCTGGAGGCCTAGTGCAAATTGGAACAGATCTAAGCAAGCCAAAATTTCCACCCCTACTTCCAAGTCTCCAGAGGCTCTGGTAGGGGGCATGTTAGGTATTTTTCAGGAAGCTTGGTTTCAGTCTGTTCCTGATCCATGGGTTTTGAATAGATTTTCCAGGGTTATTGGATAGGTTTCAGAACAAGGCCTCCCAGAGGAAGGTTTTTCTGTTCAATGTTACAAGGAATCCCTTAAAGGCCCAATTCTTTTTTTCTGTCCGTTTCAGATCTAGAAACTATGGGAGTGATTGCTTCAGTTTAGACCAGTTCTGGATCTGAAAGCTCTGAACAACTTTGTCAGAATTCCTCATTTCAAAATGGAAACTATTCTTCCTTTTGTTCAGTAAGGTCAGTTTAAGTCCACAATAGATTTAAAGGATACTCATCCGCATGTTCCAATTAACAGGGAACATTACCAGTTTCTGAGTTTTGCCTTTCTAGACAAGCATTTTCATTGTTGCTCTACCATTTGGTCTGGCTACAGCTCCAATAATTTTCACAAAGGTTCTGGGTGAAATTTTGTCTGTGATCAGATCATAGATTATTGCAGTGCTTCCTTACCTGGGTGAAATCTTGATTCAAGCTCCATCTAGTTGGAAGATCAATTTTCCAAAGAGTTCCTTGGTGCCTCACACAAAGAGTTACTTTTCTAGGTTTCAGATAGATTCAATCTCCATGAGTCTTTCTCTAACAGGTCAGAGAAGACTAAAATTGTTGTCAGCCTTTTTGTACCTTTAGTTTCTCTCCTTTCCATCTTTTGCTCTTTGTATGGAAGTACTTGGTCTCATGACTGCAGCTTCAGCTTTGTATGATTTGTCAGTACTGCAGGGATCATACTTAGCTATTGCAAAAGATTTTTCTGGGTCACAGTACAGTTGTTTTCCTTGGCCTCTTCTGCTTCGACCAGACCTTCTGTCTCAAGCTTAATGGTATGGAGATTAAACAGATAGTTCTTAAGCATAGAAGTTTCTCAGATTCTGTGATTGAACCCTTAATCCAGGCTTGTAAGACTTTTATTGCTTGGTGTATAGATTATGGCTTTTTCTTGGAATTCTTTTAGAATTCGTAGAATTTTGCAGTTCATACAGGATGTTTTTTTATATGGGTCTGTCTGTCTGCCAGTTCTCTGAAAGGGCAGATTTATGCTCTTTCAGTTTTGTTGCATAGGAAGATTGCTAATCTTCCTGACATTCATGGTTTTTGTTCCGGCTTTGGCACTTATTAAGCCTGTAATCAAGCCATTTCTCTTCCTTGGAGTCTTAACTTGTTGTTAAAGGTTTTGCAGTCTCCTCCTTTTAAGCCTGTACATAAAGGGGATATTAATCTTCTTTCTTCTAAGGTTTTTGCTTTTGGCTAACTCCTCTGCTACAAGAGTTTCGGAATTGTCTGCTCTTTCTTGTGACCTCCTTTGTCTTATCTTTCATCAGGATAAGGCTGTTTTAAAAGGACAGTAGTGAGAGGAGGGGCGGCGTCGCTCAGTCCATGTCATACGGTAGAACAAACAGTTACTCCAGAGTTTTAGAAAGCGGGTAGTGGGTCCGTGTTGGAGCGGTGCCAGCACTTAGAAGGTTTGAGCGCATCAGAATACAAAATGTAGAGAAGGACAGGCGGCACTCCAGGATAAGAATTAAAAAATCTTCCTTTATTCAAAATGTATAATTTAAAAAGACAACACTCATGTTGTAAACATATAGTGGAGGAGGAGGAGACCTTACATGTTTCGTGCCCTGCGGCACTTAATCATAGGTACCATCATGGCCACCGCCCGGAAGCATCCCCATGTTTTTGCTTCTTCTGAGGCAGCCATTGGTAGGCAGGTCCTTCAGGTAGTTGTCTCAGCTTGATTTATATTTGCCTGTGGTTTAAATTTTAAGTGCATTAAAAAAAGCCCTTTTTGGGTTCTTGTGGGTTTGTGGATTTAGCTCTTCTGTGAAAAAAGATGCTTTTTAAATCCCACCATTTATGTCTCATTACTCACAGACTCCACAGCTTGGGTATTTAGTTCCCAGGAGTAATGGATCATGGACTCTCACCACCTGTATGTAAGAAAACATAATTTATGCTTACCTGATAAATTCATTTCTTTCATGGTGGTAAGAGTCCACGAGACCCCACCTTGTATCTTTTTTCGCTGCTCATTTAAATTTTTGCTCTAAGGTACCTGCGAGGTGGGATGGGTTTGGGAATCTTTGCTTCCTCCTAGTGGTCAGGAAAGGTATTTGCCAGGAGTAATGGATTGTGGACTCTTGGCTCAATCAGGTTATTTTCAAAGCTTCCTGGTGGCAGAAAATGTTTCCACTAAGCGAATCTCAGCTATTTCTACCGGATCAGTTGCATCCTGGGCTTTCAAAATGAGGCATCATTGGAGCAGATTTGCAAAGCTTTAACTTGTTGTTTTTTTGCATACATTCTTAATTTTTTTATCAGTGCTGTAGTAGGGCGACTCATTGGACGGGTTTGGGTTGAACCGTGTGTCAGGCATACAGGAACTGGTCCGCCAAAGAGGCTGCTTAGTCTACCATGGCGGGTTTCCGATCCCGGACCCTAGGGACACCACAATAGTGGTGCACTGGGTGGAGACCTCGGGACAAGCGCCCTTACGGCAGTCAGCATACTGGGCCCCCGAGTCAGTTAGGGAAGACATGCACTTCGAGATGGTTGATACAGGCGTTATCGAGTCCTCCAACAGGCCCTGGGCAACCCTGGTGGTGCCTGTGCCTAAGCGGGATGGAACAACCCACTTCTGTGTAGACTCCTGATAGGCTTAATGACCAGACCAATGACCGACGCCTACCCTAGGCCCCGGGTGGATGAGCTATTAGACCGCATTGCCCAGGGGAACTTTCTGATGACATTAGATTTCTGTAAGGGTTACTGGCAAATTCCTCTGGACCCGGAGTCTATCCCAAAGTCAGCATTCATCACCACATTCAGCCTGTACCAGTTCAAGGTCATGCCGTTTGGGATGAAGAATGCTCCAGCGATATTTCAGAGGATGGTAGATCGCCTCCTCTATAGCCTCCAAGATTATGCCTGTGCATACCTGGACAACATCGCGATCTACAGCGATACCTAGGAGGAACACTTGGTTCTACTAGGTACCATCTTAGACCACATCAGGGCTGTGGGTCTGACTCCTAAGCTGGACAAGTGCACCGTAAGGCGGTCGGAGGTCAATACCTTGGACACCGAGTTGGATGCGGGAAGCAGAGAGTTTGTCCCCAACTATAGCACCCTGGCCAAACCCCTGATCGACCTGACCAGGTAACACCCCGGCAAGTCCTGTGGTCCCTCAAGTGTGAGGCTGCCTTTCAGCAACTGAAAACAGCATTAGTTTCTGCTCCTATCCTGGCCGCTCCTAACCTATCCAAATGCTTTTGGGTCCATACAGATGCCTCTATGTTCGGGTTGGGAGCAGTGCTGAGCCAGGTGGATGAGGAGGGCTGTGAGCACCCTGTAGCATACATTAGTCGAACACTACTGCCTCGGGAAGTGGGCAACACAGCAGTGGATAATTAGTGTTTGGCACTGGTGTGGGTCCTCAATAAATTGCAACCATACTTGCACAGAAGACCTTTTACAGTGCTCATTGACCACAACCTCCTGGTATGGCTCAATAGGGTTTCCAGGGACAACAGGCACCTGTTGCGGTGGAGCTTAGCCTTGCAGCCATTTAACTTCAGTATCAGCCAGAAAAGAGTAACGGCAATGCAGATGGCCTCTCCTCCATCTAGCCGGGTCTGCCGGACTATGTGTGGGGGAGCACTGTCACAGATACCAGGCTGCCAAGGCCACCCTGTCATGGATACCAGGCTGCCAAGACCACCACCTCTCCTCCTGTGTATTATTGTGTTCCCACCAGTTCCCCTTTTATGGTTACCATGATTGCACTTTGCCCTGAAAGAGCTGATCACTGCCCTGCTTGATCCTTCCTGACTTCTCGAGGCACAGCCGAGTGCCCGCTAAACATCCTAGGTCGCTCCAGAGGCCCTTTGCCCCAGCGCTTCGCTCTTTTGGGGACTTGTTATACCTCTGATCGGCCAGTGATACCCTGGAATAGCCACCGCTCCCTCGGGAGCACCCCAAAACTACAACCTAGCTATTGTGGAATCTCTACATTTCTATGGCTTATATGGAGGCGCCAGCCTTTCTGGAGGGGCAGGGATTTCTTGATCACATAAGGTTCTTATCAGATGGCAAATGTGTTTAGAAGCTGTGTGTTTGTCCCAATAAAGTCTGTTTGTTTTTCACCTTAATGCTGGTCTTGTCTGGTTATTAGGGTGGGCTACTTGCTATAATCACTTCTCTGCTCTACAGCTTCAGGTTCCAGGGTAAAAAAGGATCGTTTTGGCGGAGATACCCAGTCGGGGTATCCAGAGTCCATCACAGATGGTTTGTTTGTTTTTTTGCTTTCTTGGAAGCAGTGTTTGGCCAGTGTTCCTATTTGCTGGACACTATGGCCTGAAGGACTGCCTTATTTTGCCCCACCCTTTCCTAACATGGACTCTCAGCTTGGGTATTAAATCCCACATTGGACTATCATCATCATCATTGAAAGAAAACAAAGTTTATGCTTACCTGATAAATTCTTTTCTTTCAGGATAATGATATTTCATAGGCCCCACACGTTTAATTTTTTTTGGTTGAGAGTTCTAATTTGAACCTCTGTAGACCCTACTTTTGTAGTTCCATTCTATCTGTTTCCTTTTCTCTGCTTGGCTATACATTAAACTGAGGAGAGATTGGCGGTGGGGGTGGGGGGGGGGGGGGATTAAAGCTCTTGTGAGGGTTCTTGGCCTTCTCCTGGTGGCAGAAGGTATATCCCCACATGTTATGGATTCCTATGGACTATCATCTTCCTGAAAGAAAAGAATTTATCAGGTAAGCATAAATTTTGTTATTTATCTTGGAATATCAACTTGTTATACCTCTTAGTACCCTAAAAAATGATGTGACTCAAATCGATTTACCTAATAAATAAGGGAGTGCCAGATTAAACTATTTTTAGGGCCGGATATGCTCCGAGCCAGTACTTTGAGATCACTACTCTAAAGCAGTAACTTGTGCTCCTTGTGGTTTGCTCTAGAGCAGTAACTTGGGCTCCTTGTGGTTTGCTCTAGAGCAGTAACTGGGGGTCCATTTTGGTTTGATCTAGATCAGTAAACTGTGGCTCTTTGTGTTTTGCTCTAGAGCAGTAACTGGGGGTCCTTGTGATTTCCTGTAGAGCAAAAACTGGGGGTCCTTGTGATTTGATCTAGAGCAATAAATGGTGGCTCTTTGTATTTTGCTCTAGAGCAGTAAGTGGGGTTCCTTGTGGTTTGCTCTAGAACAGTAACTGTGGCTCTTTGTTATTTCCTCTAGAGCAGTAAATGTGGCTCTTTGTTATTTCCTCTAGAGCAGTAAATGTGGCTCCAGTTTCCCATGTTTCAGGCATTTGGTTTAGCTCAGTCATTAGTAAGACACCACATTGTCTGGCTGAGTGAACAGACGTCTGAAAAGCTCATGTTACCAATAATAAAACAAAACCTATAACTTGCTTCCTCAATGCCCTTGTATCCCACCTGCAATTTATAAATAATTGTCCAAGAACCATAAGAGTCAATTCACTCTTATTAATTTACGGCTAGATTACGAGACTTACGTTAGCCTTAAAAAGCAGCGGTGAGGGGTCCCAATGCTGCTTTTTAACGCCCGCTGGTATTACGAGTCAGGCTGGAAATGGTCTACCGCTCACTTTTTTTCCGAGATTTTAGCTTACCGCAAATTCCCTTGCGTCAATTGCGTATCCTATCTTTTTAATGGGATTTGCCTAATGTCGGTATTACGATCGCCTGAAAAAGTGAGCGGTAGACCCTCTCCTGTCCAGACTCCTACCGCATTTAAAAGTCAGTAGTTAGGAGTTTTATGGGCTAACGCCGGAACATAAAACTCTTAACTAAAGTGCTAAAAGTACACTAACACCCATAAACTACTTATTAACCCCTAAACCGAGGCACCCCCCCACATCGCAAACCCTTAACTAAAATGTTTAACCCCTAATCTGCCAACCGGACATCGCCGCCACTTTAATAAATATATTAACCCCTAAACCGCCGCACTCCCACTTTGCAAACACTAGTTAAATTTTATTAACCCCTAATCTGCCGTCCCTAACATCGCCGACACCTACCTAAATTTATTAACCCCTAATCTGCCCACCCCAATGTCGCCGCTACTATATTAAATTTATTAACCCCTAAACCTAAGTCTAACTCTAAGTCTAACCCCCCCTAACATAAATATAATTTAAATTAAACAAAATAAATTTAACATAAATAAATAAATTAATCCTATTTAAAACTAAATACTTACCGATAAAATAAACCCTAATACAGCTACAATATAACTAATAGTTGCATTGTAGCTATTTTAGGATTTATATTTATTTTACAGGAAACTTTGTATTTATTTTAACTAGGTAGAATAGTTATTAAATAAAATAAGTACAAATTACCTGTAAAATAAACCCTAACCTAAGTTACAATTACACCTAACACTACACTATAATTAAACTAATGACCTAAACTACCTACAATTAATTACAATTAAATTAAATAAACTAAATTACGGGGAAAAAAAACACTAAATTACAGAGAAAAAAAAAGAATTACAAGAATTTTTAACTAATTACACCTAATCTAATTCCCCTAATAAAATAAAAAAGCCCCCCAAAATAATAAAATTCTCTACCCTATACTAAATTACAAATAGCCCTTAAAAGGGCCTTTTGCGGGGCATTGCCCCAAAGTAATCAGCTCTTTCACCTGTAAAAAAAAATACAATACCCCCCCAACATTAAAACCCACCACCCACACACCCAACCCTACTCTAAAACCCACCCAATACCCCCTTAAAAAAACCTAACACTTACCCCCTTGAAGATCACCCTACCTTGAGCCGTCTTCACCCAGCCGGGCACAAGTGGTCCTCCAGAGGGTCTGAAGTCTTCATCCTATCCGGGCAGAAGAGGACATCCAGACCGGCAGAAGGCTTCATCCAGGCGGCATCTTCTGTCTTCATCCTTCCGGAGCGGAGCGGGTCCATCTTCAAGACATCCGTCACGGAGCATGCTCTTCATCAGACGGCCGATGACTGAATGACTGGTCTTTTAAATGACGTCATCCAAGATGGCGTCCCTTGAATTCTGATTGGCTGCTAGAATCCTATCAGCCAATCGGAATTAATGTAGGAAAAATACTATTGGCTGATGCAATCAGCCAATAGGATTGACCTTGCATTCTATTGGCTGATTGGAACAGCCAATAGAATGCAAGCTCAATCCTATTTTCTGATTGGATCAGCCAATCGAATTGAACTTCAATCCTATTGGCTGATTGCATCAGCCAATAGGATTTTTCCTACCTTAATCGGAATTCAAGGGACGCCATCTTGGATGACGTCATTTAAAGGACCAGTCATTCAGTCATCGGCCATCGGATGAAGAGGATGCTCCGCGTCAGAGGTCTTGAAGATGGACCCGCTCAGCTCCGGAAGGATGAAGACAGAAGATGCCGCCTGGATGAAGCCTTCTGTCGGTCTGGATGTTCTCTTCTGCCCGGATAGGATGAAGACTTCGGACCCTCTGGAGGACCACTTGTGCCCGGCTGGGTGAAGACGGCTCAAGGTAGGGTGATCTTCAAGGGGTTAAGTGTTAGGTTTTTTTAAGGGGGGATTGGGTGGGTTTTAGAGTAGGGTTGGGTGTGTGGGTGGTAGGTTTTAATGTTGCGGGGGGTATTGTATTTTTTTTTACAGGTGAAAGAGCTGACTACTTTGGGGCAATGCCCCGCAAAAGGCCCTTTTAAGGGCTATTTGTAATTTAGTATAGGGTAGGGAATTTTATTATTTTGGGGGGCTTTTTTATTTTATTAGGGGGATTAGATTAGGTGTAATTAGTTTAAAATTCTTGTAATTCTTTTTTTTCTTTCTGTAATTTAGTGTTTTTCCCCCCCGTAATTTAGTTAATTTAATTGTAATTAATTGTAGGTAGTATAGGTAATTAGTTTAATTATAGTGTAGTGTTAGGTGTAATTGTAACTTAGGTTAGGGTTTATTTTACAGGTAATGTTGTACTTATTTTAGCTAGGTAGTTATTAAATAGTTAATAACTATTTAATAACTATTCTACCTAGTTAAAATGAATACAAAGTTGCCTGTAAAATAAATATAAATCCTAAGCTAGCTACAATGTAACTATTAGTTATATTGTAGCTATCTTAGGGTTTATTTTATCAGTAAGTATTTAGTTTTAAATAGGATTAATTTATTTAATTATGTTTAATTTATTTAGTTTAATTTAAATTATATTTAAGTTAGGGAGGGTTAGACTTAGGTTTAGGGGTTAATAAATGTATTATAGTGGCGGCGACGTTGGTGGCAGCAGATTAGGGGTTAATAAATTTAATATAGTTGCAGCAACGTTGGGGGGCAGATTCGGGGTTAATAAATATAATGTAGGTGTCGGTGATGTTGTGGGCAGTAGGTTAGGGGTTCATAACTATAATGTAGGTGGCGGCGGTGTCCGGAGCGGCAGATTAGGGGTTAATAATATAATGTAGGTGGCGACGATGTCGGGGGCGGCAGATTAGGGGTTAATAAGTGTAAGATTAGGGGTGTTTAGACTCGGGGTTCATGTTAGGGTGTTAGTTGTAGACATAACTTTTATTTCCCCATAGGAAACAATGGGGCTGCGTTAGGAACTGAACGCTGCTTTTTTGCAGGTGTTAGGTTTTTTTTCAGCCGGCTCAGCCCCATTGTTTCCTATGGGGAAATCGTGCACAAGCACGTTTTTCCAGCTTACCGCTACCGTAAGCAACGCTGGTATTGAGGTGAGATGTGGAGCTAAATTTTGCTCAACGCTCACTTTTCTGAGGCTTACGCTGGCTTGCAGAAAACTCGTAATACCAGTGTTGGCTTAAGTGAGCGGTAAGAAAAAATGGCTTGTTAGCAACGCACAGCCTTACCAACAAAAACTCGTAATCTAGCCGTTAGATTATAACACAGCTGCACTACATTGTCTCCAATCTCATTTTCTGGGCACACATATTTTGTGACAATTTTTCCTTTTGGTTACCTAGTTTCAGGAGTGAGGTCAAGTTCTCAGACTGGATACCGTGGGCTGCACCTTGGAGGATGGGAGGAGGAAGATCAGCTGCAAGAGGTTGAGGAGAGAAGCCCTATTCAGGCTACACCCGCAGGACACAGCACAAGTAGCAGCAGCAGCTAATGTGCCTTACCTGAGCTTGTGTAAGTATGGGCAGGAAAGGAGAGAGTAAGCCAACACAATGAACAGGTCAAGTAAGATAGAAGTTTGGACAAAAGTGGGGAGACAGATTACAATTTAGTGAGAAAGTGAGGGTATATTAGACTGGCTGTGAGGCACAGGGGTTCATGATCTGGGTGAAATTAGGAAAGGGAGAGATGGCCTTGGGGGAGAAATGGTCTAGGGGAAGGGATGGTCTGGGGAGGTTCTGAGAGAGAGAGAGAGCAGTGCCTGAGAAATAGAGATGGTCTGGGGGAGGAGGAGGGACTGAGAAATAGAGCTGGTCTAGGGGAAGAGGAGGTTCTGAAGGGAAGAGATGGTCAGAGTGAGACTTTGAAGAGGAGATATGGTCAGAGGGGAGACTCTAAAGGGGATACACAGACTGGGTGGCAGAGGAGGTCCTTAGTGAGAGATGAAGAAGTCCTGAGGTGAAGAGTCAGACATAAGAACAGGCGGTTAATGATTTAGGGGATTGTATAAGGACAGTACTACAGAGGAAGTAGAAATGGAAACTAAAATAGAAAAATTAGAAAGGGAGAAAGTGGATAAGAGAGACTGCACAGAATGGATGGAGGGTGTGTTTGGTGGCAATAAGGCAAATAAGCAGCTTAGAATCCTACAAGGGGTTAAAAACATTTTCAGTGCAAGGTCACTATCACCTAGATTACGAGTTTTGCACTAAACAGGGTGCGAAACGAATGCAACAAAAGTTGTGTTATTTCACCCTCCATAGTGGTGGTGGGTTTCACTGTTGGGGGGACTTTGTATTTTTTTTTACAGGTAAAAGAAACGATTTATTTAGGGCAATGCCCTACAAAAGGCCCTTTCAATGGCTATTGGCAGTTTATTGTAGGCTAGTTTATTTTTATTGAGCTATTAGATTAGGTGTAATTGTTTTTATTTTTATTGGGCTATTAGATTAGGTATAATTGTTTTATTTTTATTGGGTTATTAGATTAGGTAATTGTTTTTATTTTTATTGGGCTATTAGATTAGGTATAATTGTTTTATTTTTATTGGGTTATTAGATTAGGTAATTGTTTTTATTTTTATTGGGCTATTAGATTAGGTAATTGTTTTTATTTTTATTGGGCTATTAGATTAGGTATAATTGTTTTTATTTTTATTGGGCTATTAGATTAGGTATAATTGTTTTATTTTTATTGGGTTATTAGATTAGGTAATTGTTTTTATTTTTATTGGGCTATTATATTAGGTAATTGTTTTTATTTTTATTGGGCTATTAGATTAGGTATAATTGTTTTTATTTTTATTGGGCTATTAGATTAGGTATAATTGTTTTTATTTTTATTGGGCTATTAGATTAGGTATAATTGTTTTTATTTTTATTGGGCTATTAGATTAGGTATAATTGTTTTCATTTTTATTGGGCTATTAGATTAGGTATAATTGTTTTTATTTTTATTGGGCTATTAGATTAGGTATAATTGTTTTTATTTTTATTGGGCTATTAGATTAGGTATAATTGTTTTCATTTTTATTAGGCTATTAGATTAGGTATACTTGTTTTTATTTTTATTGGGCTATTAGATTAGGTAATTGTTTTTATTTTTATTGGGCTATTAGATTAGGTATAATTGTTTTTATTTTTATTGGGCTATTAGATTAGGTATAATTGTTTTTATTTTTGACAATTTTTTATTTTTTGTGATTTAGTGTTAATTATTTTTGGTAAACTTAGATTTTTTTAATTTTTTCGTAGGATTTGTTTTTTTTTTGCTGTAATTTAGATTTTTAATTGGTAGTATTTTTTATTTTATTAGAATAGTAAGGTCAGGTTAATTTATAGTTTAATGTTAGGTTTATTTTTATTTCACAGGTATGTTTTCTTTTTATTTAAATAGAGTTTAATTTAAAGTTAGGGGGTGTTAAGTTTAGGTTAGGTATAATTGTTTTTATTTTTATTGGGCTATTAGATTAGGTATAATTGTTTTCATTTTTATTGGGCTATTAGATTAGGTATAATTGTTTTTATTTTTATTGGGCTATTAGATTAGGTATAATTGTTTTCATTTTTATTGGGCTATTAGATTTGGTAATTGTTTTTATTTTTATTGGGCTATTAGATTAGGTATACTTGTTTTTATTTTTATTGGGCTATTAGATTAGGTAATTGTTTTTATTTTTATTGGGTTATTAGATTAGGTATAATTGTTTTTATTTTTATTGGGCTATTAGATTAGGTAATTGTTTTTATTTTTATTGGGCTATTAGATTAGGTATACTTGTTTTTATTTTTATTGGGCTATTAGATTAGGTAATTGTTTTTATTTTATTGGGCTATTAGATTAGGTATAATTGTTTTTATTTTTATTGGGCTATTAGATTAGGTAATTATTTTTATTTTTATTGGGTTATTAGATTAGGTATAATTGTTTTTATTTTTATTGGGCTATTAGATTAGGTAATTGTTTTTATTTTTATTGGGCTATTAGATTAGGTAATTGTTTTTATTTTATTGGGCTATTAGATTAGGTATAATTGTTTTTATTTTATTGGGCTATTAGATTAGGTATAATTGTTTTTATTTTTATTGGGCTATTAGATTAGGTAATTATTTTTATTTTTATTGGGTTATTAGATTAGGTATAATTGTTTTTATTTTTATTGGGCTATTAGATTAGGTAATTGTTTTTATTTTTATTGGGCTATTAGATTAGGTAATTATTTTTATTTTTATTGGGTTATTAGATTAGGTATAATTGTTTTTATTTTTATTGGGCTATTAGATTAGGTAATTGTTTTTATTTTTATTGGGCTATTAGATTAGGTGTAATTGTTTTTATTTTTATTGGGCTATTAGATTAGGTATAATTGTTTTTATTTTTATTGGGCTATTAGATTAGGTATAATTGTTTTTATTTTTATTGGGCTATTAGATTAGGTATAATTGTTTTTATTTTTGACAATTTCTCAGTGTTTTTTATTTTTTGTGATTTTAGTGTTAATTATTTTTGGTAAATTTTTTCGTAGGATTTGTTTTTCTTTAGTTGTAATTTAGATTTTTAATTGGTAGTATTTTTTATTTTATTAGAATGGTAAGGTCAGGTTAATTTATAGTTTAATGTTAGGTTTATTTTTATTTCACAGGTAAGTTTTCTTTTTATTTAAATAGAGTTTAATTTAAAGTTAGGGGGTGTTAAGTTTAGGGGTTAATAGTTTAATTTAGTGTTTTGCGATGTGGGGGTCCGGCAGTTTAGGGGTTAATCAGTTTATTTAGTGGTGGAGATGTGGGAGACCGAAGGTTTAGGGGTTAATAACTTTGTTTAGTTGTGGCGATTTCCGTGAGCAGCAGTTTAGGGGTTAATATATTTAAATGAGGGTGGGTGGCAGATTAGGGATTAATAAATTTTAAATAGTATTTGCGATGCGTGAGGGTGGCGGTTTAAAGGTTAATAGGTAGTTTATGGGTTTAGTGTACTTTGTAACACTTTAGTTATGAGTTTTGTGAAACATTTTTGTTTTAACAAAATCCATAACTACTGGTCTCAGATGGCGGTATGGTTCGTAACGCAAGCACAACCTGTAATGTAGGATTGATGTTGCGTTACAGGCTAATATGCTTGCGGTATAGCTATACCAACACGACTCATAATATGCGTTCCTGGCCATTACGCTGAAATTGACATTATTCAGCGTTAAAAGCCGCAATGCAAAACTTGTAATCTAGGGTTTGTTAGTTAAGGACGCTGTAGTTTTATATGATGGTTATGTAGCTATATCTGTTTGGGGGTTACTAGCTGCTTCTCACTTGTCCTGGAACAAATCTGTTTAATGGCTGTGAGCAACCTAAGGCAATATTGTCTTGCATGTAGCCTGATTATTTACCTCTGGGCAGTTAGAAGCAGAAGGGGTTTAATGGGTTAACCACTTTAATGGTTTTGTGCTTTGTCTGATAGTTATTTTCTATCTTATCACACAGGTCCCATGAAGAAATTATCAAAGAAATCTCCACTCATCCTTGATTTTACAAACTAAGCAACACTACACAGGATGTACCCTGGAAGGGACTTTGTTGCTCCTCCACCTGGCGCCTGTCTTCCTATTGCCGTTTTCCTGGGTGTGGCGGACAATGTGCGTTTGCTGCCTCGTGTGTCTGTGCCCCTTGTTAGGGTGACAGAGACTTTCTGCTGCCTGTCTGGGCATGATTATTTAATACTATGGGGGAGGATAAGATTCCCATCATCCCAATTCAGTGACAATGTTCTGTTAATTAACATGCTGTTGCACAACTTTTTTTCTGTCTTGTCAGCAATAAGGACAACAATTCATTTAAATGCTTAGCTCCATAACATTAGAGACTTGAGGAACCATAAGCTAATGCACATTTCTAAGAAAAGTGTTACAGAGTATTTATTTGCACAGTGTTATATATTTGTGAACGTCTGGAATTGGAAGACCAGTCGTGTGACCTCTTGCCATGTGAACACTGGGATCATTCGGTCAATTGGCTTTCTGCTCCGGTCACTTTTGGTTTACCAGCTACTTAGCCATATCATGGCTCATGTAGACAATGTAATGACCAATGTCTATGTGATCTCCTAGGTTATAATTTCAATATTTAATGCCCACTCCCTAAGTATCACCAAAGTATACAGAAAAGAAATTAAGCACTTAAAATGGTACCCATCTACCTTTAGGAGGGTAAAACCCTGGTGCTGGGATGGAGCTTCCAGCGAGATCTACCAACCATTGTGTTAACACTACATTGATGCTGGAACATGATCGGTGGCACATATGGCCTCAGTATCTGAGAGAGGAAAGTGAAAGCAGCTTGTATTAGCTGATCACAGAGGCTGCTGGGGGTTCCTGCTTGTTCTCTGCCTGCAGACACTATGGCAGCTATCTGGACAAACCAAGGAGGTCTGATTATGAGAAGTGCCTTCTGGATATGATAGGGATTTTTGGCTCCTCTTGCTGCCCATGGGAATTTACAAAATGGCTTTATGATACCATATCTAAATTATGCTGCTCCAAACCATTTCATGTGCTGCTTCAAATGCCTCTAACCTAGTAAATGCCATCTATATGTTTGATACCTTTCCTACACTGAAGCTAGCTGACTTTTTTTCTGGTAATTTCAGGTATGGAAAGAATCCACAATATCTTTTATTTGCTGGTGGAACACAAATCCTCAGTGAGCTTAGTTCCATCACAGGAAACACGGGATCACTCCACCTCAAGCTAGCATCAAACACAACAATGTTTTTTATTTCTCTTGCATCAAGTGTTGTAGATCTTTATATGATGTGATAATTGCTACAAAGAGGTTTGGTTCTGAAACTCTATCCAGTGCGATCAGTTTAAAGGTGAATCCCCTTTCTAAGATCAACACCTCATGATGAACATGAGATTATGATGCTAAGTACAGTATTACAATGTCTCATAGACAATATTTTTGGTGCCCAACAGGAAGTTCTCAAACAGAATGTAGCCACTTATGAATGTTTAATATAATAAATAACTTCAAGTTTAATGTTTTGATAAATTATCAGTTAATGATTATCATAGATTATATCTGGGTGACTTTACCAAGTTATCTTACTAGTTGTCCTTTGTGTTGGAGATGTTATATTAGTGGAATGTGACCATATGCCAGTCATGTTGGGTAGTAACCTAGGTGACTTTTTGTGTTTGAAATCCTGGTAACTGACCTTAACTCATCCTATAAAAGTAGGAGTCAATGATTTTAGACCCACTTGCAGCTCCTGACATTTTCCAGCATTGAACACATTTAATTTACTTTTGAGAATATTCAATTGCCTGTGGTTTGACTTGTGAGTTCTGGGCACTGCAATCATACAGGAACGTCTTGGAAGTACAGAGAGATGTTTGAGTAATACAGCTTGGGTGGCACAGAAAGGTCAGTGATGGACTGATTTGATCATAGACAATACAAAGGATGGTCGACCTTAATCATTACTAAGAGGAAGGATGGGTTTGCCTGTAGACAGTGCCAAAGATGGTTAGACTCGGCCATTATAGGGAGGTAGATGATATTTGGTTACAGAGGGCAACGATGATGGTTTGACTTGATATAGATGTTAGAGAAATTTAGCCACTGGCAGTGCTGAGGATTTTTTAAACTTGGATAATATAGAGAGGAAAGCAGCTTGGCTCTAGGCAGTATCAAGGATTGTTAGACATGGTCAATGACAGTACCAAAGTTAGTTAAACTGAGACATAAGAGTAGAAAGAGATTTACTATATGCTCTACCGAGTATGGTTTGACTTGGTCATTCTAGAAAGGTAAGAGGGCTATGGACAATGGTTACATAAGATATAACAAAAAGGAATGAGTAAGCTGTACTGATGGTGGTTAGACTGAGTTAATACAAAGAGGAATGAGGATTCTGATAGTGGTTAAACTGAGTTAATGCCAAGAGGAAGGAGGATTTTGGCTGTAGGCTGTACTGATGGTGGTTAGACTGAGTTAATACAAAGAGAAACAAGGATTTTGGTTGTAGGACATGCTGAGGGTGGCTTGACATTATTATTTAGATTGCTAGGAGGGGTTTGGCCACAGACCACTATTTGTTAGACACTACAAAGGATGAAGGCATGTGGCCATAGTACAAAAGATAGATTGGGCTGATCCGTTAAGTGTCAGTGGTTAGCCTTGTAGGATTGGGCTGACGAAGAAGAGAAGCTTAGACTACGCAATACAGAAGATGATCTGTCCTTAGGATGCTGGAGAGGGTTGGGTTGCAAGAGGCTTAATGTTACCCTGGACTAAACAGAGGGATACCCATAGGGATCACGTTGAGAGCAGTGCCAAGCGATGCCCATGATAGAAGGATAGCAGTAGTTCTGTGCTGTTTACACCAGTTACCTCACTGTTAATAGGACAACCCCTGTGCCAGGGACATAAGCTGAAGCCTGGCTTATTTTGCAATAAATGTTTACAGAGTTGTATATGTTGTGTTTGCTTCAAATCATTGTCTCTGTGTCTTTATATGACAGGTGCATAGCCAACTCCCATCAGGGGTCACAGTTCATTTTGGTTTTCCCTTTAAGGGGACAGTAAACTCTGACTCAGAACATTTTAAGCACATTTCCTGTTGACTTCTATAATCTGATTTGCTCTCTTATTATCTTTTGTTGGAAAGCATAGCTAGGTAGGCTCAGGAGCAGCAATGCAGTACTAGGGGCTAGCTGTTCATTGGTGGCTGCACATATATGCTTCTTGTCATTGGCTCACCAGATGTGTTCAGCTAGCTTCCAGTAGTGCACTTCTTCTCCTTCAACAAAGAATACTAAGAGAATTAAGTAAATGTGATAAGAGAACTAAATTGTAAAGTTGTTTAAAAATGTGTGTTGTATCTGAATCATGGTTTTCATGATCCTTTAAGTGTCAATAAATGGCACTGACATTGTGAAATATTAGTTCTACATTTAAACCAACTGCCACATAGAAAGATCAGGGCAGACACCTTAGATAATCATTTATTTCTATTACAAATTCCTGTTTATCTTCTCGATATGGTGAATAGTATTTGTGTAGTAGTGAAGGTTTACATTGGCAGAAAGAAGAGACATTGCACTTAGTTTTCTTGTTTATTATCTAATATTGCGCAACTCAAAAATGATGCAATTAATAAAGAGTTGTCCCCTTGTCACAGGTGTGAGCTGTGCATCACTCTCTGTTCTAATCACTGAAGCCGCATGTATCACACTACGGTTTTGTTACACAAGAGATTATTGTACAAAACGAAGGGGCTGTGAATAGCTGAAATCGTTAGCTCAAGGATAAAACACAGGGAGCAACGAGTAGTAGTAAACAGATCAAACTCATATTGGACAAAAGTAATTAGTGAGGTCCCCTAAGGATCAGTGCTGGGCCATGTTCATTTTAATATATTTAATTAATGGCTTGGGAGAAGAATTAAATAGCAACATTTGAGATGATACAAAGGTAAGGTGATTATGTCAGTGCAGGATGTAATTACTGTTCAAGAACATTTACAAAAATTTGAGGAATGGGCTGGTAAATGGCAAATGAGATTTAATTTTGATAAATGTAAGGGTCTACAATTTGCTAGTAAACATATGCAGGCTACCTATTATTTAAATGTGACTAGATTTAGAAAAACAGAGGAGAAAAAGGAGTTAGATGTACTTATAGATAACAAGCTAAAAATAAGTGTGCAATTCAAGGCAGTGGCTTCTAAGGCTAATAAGATACTAGCATGTATTAAAAGAGGCATAGATGAAATCGAAGAAAGCATAATTCTGTTGCTATAAATAATCCTGGTAAGACCTCACTTTCAGTATGAAGTGCAGTTCTGGGGACTAATTTTAAAATTTTAAAGTGGATGATATCCGGTTCAGGGTGGGATTTCCTCCAGGCACGCACAGCAGTACGGGGGCGTGCTTGCTGAAAGTGCCACGCCTGGAACAGATGATGTGAGGTTTTGCATAGTTTGGGAGGAGCAAGAGTGTCAAGTGCAGAGGAGAGAGTATTGTTAGAGTGGGTTATAGCAAGGCCAGGGCAGGATATCATGAAAGTGTGGGGTTGAGTATAGATCCAATCCTACAGACAAGCGTATCGTCATCAAAACATACAACCAATTCCTATGACAAGCGTACAGCCATCACAACATATAACCAATTCCACTGAAAAGTGTACCGCATTCACGGCATAGAACCAATCCAAGTGACAAGCGTACCACCATCACAGCATAGAACCAATACCACTGACAAGTGTACCACCATCACAGCATAGAACCAATCCCACTGGCAAGCGTACTGCCATCACAACATAGAACAAATCCCACTGACAAGTGTACCGCCATCACAGCATAGAACCAATCCCACTGACAAGTGTACTGCCATCACAGCATAGAACCAATTCCACTGACAAGCGTACCACCATCACAACATAGAACCAATTCCACTGACAAGTGTACCGCCATCACAGCATAGAACCTATTCCACTGAAAAGTGTACCGCTTTCACAGCATAGATCCAATCCAACTGACAAGTGTACTGCCATCACAGCATATAACCAATCCCACTGACAAGCATACCGACATCACAGCATAGAACTAATTCCACTGACAAGTGTACTAACATCACAGCATAGAACCAATCCCACTGACAAGTGTACTGCCATCACAGCATAGAACCAATCCCACTGACAAGTGTACCACCATCACAGCATAGAACCAATTCCACTGATAAGCGTACCGACATCACAACATAGAACCAATCCCACTAACAAGCCTACCGCTATCACAACATAGAACCAATTCCACTGACAAGCGTACCAACATCACAGCATAGAACCAATCTCACTGACAAGTGTACTGCCATCACAGCATAGAACCAATTCCACTGATAAGCCTACCGCTATCACAACATAGAACCAATTTCTTTCATGTAATTAGCAAGAGTCCATGAGCAAGTGACGTATGGGATATACATTCCTACCAGGACGGGCAAAGTTTCCCAAATCTCAAAATGCCTATAAATACACCCCTCACCACACCCACAATTCAGTTTTACAAACTTTGCCTCCCATGGAGGTGGTGAAGTAAGTTTGTGCTAGATTCTACGTTGATATGCGCTTCACAGCAGGCTGGAGCCCGTTTTCCTCTCAGAGTGCAGTGAATGTCAGAGGGATGTGAAGAGAGTATTGCCTATTTGAATACAATGGTCTTCCTCTAGGGGATCTATTTCATAGGTTCTCTGTTATCGGTCGTAGAGATTTCTTCTCCTACCTCCCTTTTCAGATCGACGATATACTCTTATATACCATTACCTCTACTGATTCTCGTTTCAGTACTGGTTTGGCTATCTACTATATGTAGATGAGTGTCTTAGGGTAAGTAAGTCTTATTTTATTTATGACACTCTTAGCTATGGTTGGGCACTTTATATGTAAAGTTCTAAATATATGTGTTTAAACTTATATTTGCCATGATTCAGGATAATCAGTATTCCTTCATTCAGACTGTCAGTTTCATTTTTTGGGATAATGCATATGAATAAATATTTTTTCTTACCTTAAAATTATTTTCAATTGACTTTTTTCCCTGCGGGCTGTTAGGCTCGCGGGGGCTGAAATGCTTCAATTTATTGCGTCATTCTTGGCGCAAACTTTTTTGGCGCAAAATGTTGTCATTTCCGGCGTCTTAATTGACGCCGGAAGTTTATACGTGGTTGCGTCATTTTTGACGTTTATGTGTCTCAGACGATCTTTTGCGCCAAAAAATGTGGGCGTCGTTTTTTTCGCCGTCAGAGGATGTGGCGTCATTCTTGGCGCCAAAAAATATGGGCGTTGTTCTTGGCGACAATAATGTGGGCGTCATACTTGGCGCCAAAAAATGTGGGCGTCATTTTTGTCTCTACCTTTTTCCACATTATTTAAGTCTCACTTTTTCATTGCTTCTGGCTGCTAGAGGCTTGTTCATTTGGCATTTTTTCCCATTCCTGAAACTCATTTAAGGAATTTGATAATTTTGCTTTATATGTTGTTTTTTCTATTACATATTGCAAGATGTCTCAACCTGACCCTGGATCAGAATCTACTTCTGGAAAGACGCTGCCTGATGCTGGTTCTACCAAAGTTAAGTGCATTTGTTGTAAACTTTTGGTATCTGTTCCTCCGGCTGTAGTTTGTGTTAGCTGTCATGATAAACTTTCTAATGCAGATAGTGTTTCCATTAGTAATAATCCTTTACTCGTTGTTTTTCCTTCAACATCTAATGTTCAGGATGTCCCTGTTAATGTGAAAGAATTTGTTTCTAATTCTATTAGGAAGGCTCTGTCTGTTATTCCTCCTTCCAGCAAACGTAAAAGGTCTTTTAAAACTTCTCATATTTCAAATGAATTTTTAAGTGACCGCCATCATTCTGACTTATCTGTTTCTGATGAGGATCTATCTGGTTCAGAAGATTCTGCCTCAGATATTGACACTGATAAATCTTCATATTTATTTAAAATGGAATTTATTCGTTCTTTACTTAAAGAAGCATTGATTGCATTAGATATGGAGGAGTCTAGTCCTCTTGATACTAAATCTACTAAGCGTTTAAATTCGGTTTTTAAACCTCATGTAGTTATTCCAGAAGTTTTTCCAGTTCCTGATGCTATTTCAGAAGTAATTTCTAGGGAATGGAATAGTCTGGGTACTTCATTTACTCCTTCTCCAAGGTTTAAGAAATTGTACCCTGTGCCATCTGATAGATTAGAGTTTTGGGACAAAATCCCTAAAGTTGATGGGGCTATCTCTACTAGTAGTAGTAGTAGTGCTAAACGTAGTAGTGCTAAATAGTAGTGCTAAACGTACTACTATTCCTACGGCGGATAGTACTTCCTTTAAGGATCCTTTAGATAGGAAGCTTGAATCCTTTCTAAGGAGAGCTTATTTATGTTCAGGTAATCTTCTTAGACCTGCTATTTCTTTGGCTGATGTTGCTGCAGCTTCCACTTTTTGGTTGGAGGCTTTAGCGCAACAAGTGTCAGACCATAATGCTTATAGCATTGTTAAACTTCTTCAACATGCTAATAACTTTATTTGTGATGCCATTTTTGATATCATTAGAATTGATGTCAGGTATATGTCTTTAGCTATTTTAGCTAGAAGAGCTTTATGGCTTAAATCTTGGAATGCAGATATGCCTTCTAAGTCAACTTTACTTTCTCTTTCTTTCCAAGGTAATAAATTATTTGGTTCACAGTTGGATTCAATTATTTCAACTGTTACTGGGGGAAAGGAACCTTTTTGCCTCAGGACAAAAAATCTAAAGGTAAATACAGGGCTGCTAATCGTTTTCGTTCCTTTCGTCAGAATAAGGAACAGAAGCCTGACCCTTCCCCTAAAGGAACGGTTTCCGTTTGGAAACCATCTCCAGTCTGGAATAAATCCAAGCCTTCTAGAAAGTCAAAACCAGCTCCAAAGTCCACATGAAGGTGCGGCCCTCATTCCAGCACAGCTGGTAGGGGGCAGGTTACGATTTTTCA